>NC_043706.1:125922867-126016178 GCF_006229205.1 Suricata suricatta | reverse complement strand
TTGAAAATGTGTGCGCTTGACTGCTTGACCTAAGTGGATCAGAGACTGGGGTTAGTTCTCCTATTAATCATGCCACTTGGTAATCATGGTTTCAGTAACTGGGCAGATTTTCTGATTGAAACTTCCTCCCTAGTTAGGGGCACCTTACTCACAGACTATTGTTTAAACCTTTAAGAAAAAATAGCCTTGTCATAAGCTTTGGTTAATAATATCACTGTGTACATAAAACAAACCCCTGCTGATGTATTTTGAGTGATGAATTATGTTTTTTGATCTTCTGTATTGTACCTCGTTTCTATTTTGATTTTCTGTTTTTCCTACCATGGAAATAATAATTTTTCTGGAAGTAACAAACAATGTAATCATTAGAAAAATGATGTAATCACCTATGGTATATAAGACACCAAGTTTCACAGTAAAGTGTGGTCTCTTCCACCATTCGTGTTGTCTGTGTTCTTTCTTATAGATATTTCACCGACACCAACCCCCTACTCAGAGACCCTTAGACTCTGGTGCGTGGGCTGGTCCCCCGCAGGCTATAATAAAGTTACTGTCCCCAAAAGGAACTTGATGTATAGCTTTGGTCTAGTGAGACCACACAGAAAGCAAAGGGTCTGACTGCCATCACATTTATAGTTTTAAGAAGCAGCTGAACTCTTCAAACACTGAGTACTTCACGTATTGGTTTGTATCATGGTTATACTTATGAAAGGGCATTAGATCCTTAGTATCTGAAAGGTGGATGAACTCAAATTTTTGGAGGGGTAAACAGGTGTTTCACAGCTGGGAGCTTACAGATACCTAACTGCAAAATGAACCATGTTTTCTAAAACTAGCTCAGGTGATTCTAATATTGAAACAGAGAATTTACTCCATAGAGAAAATATTTCTAAAAATACACAGGGCATGCAAATATAGGATTGAATATACCATTGGAATATTCAATAGGAAGAATTTTGCTTAACTGTAACTACTGAGTGATAGAGTATAGACTCCATCTCTGTAGTTGAAACTGCATCTCTGCACACTTACAACTGAATCTCTGTAGTTTAATATGTGTACAGGCTAACAATAATTATGTCTGTAGAGATTAATTACCCCAATTAAGGTGAACAAAGATGAAATGATGTCGTGTTAATTTTTACATATTTCTGCATGGCACCAGTTGGACTTAGCCAAATTATGACCTTAGTTCTCTGCTCCAATGGTAAGAAGTGACATAAAAACATCAAAGATAACCTTTTTCAGTCCAATATACATTTAAATGCTGAGTTTCAAATTGCACTTCCAAAAGAAAGGGCCCATTGTTTTGTATTTTTTTTAATTTTTTAATGTTTTTTATTTATTTTTGAGAGACAGAGAGAGATAGTGCGAGCTGGAGAGGGTCAAAGGGAGAGGGAGACACAGATTCCAAAGCAGGCTCCAGGCTCTGAGCTAGCTGTCAGCACAGAGCCTGACATGGGGCTCAAACCCACGAACCGTGAGATCATGACCTGAGTCGAAGGTGGACGCTTAACCGACTGAGCCACCCAGGCGCCCCCATTGTTTTGTATTTAGTAAAATGACCAGATCTCCAGTGAAGAACTCCGCTTGCCCACTGCTCCAGCATTTGCACTTCTTTTTCAACTTGCCTCATGAGGCCTGGAATAAGGTAACTGATTTCTGCCTAATTTTACAGGGTTTACTTTATGTAAATGGCTTCTTTCAGGCTTAGAGGTCTGTGATGAAGCTCCATATTGCATACGATATGACCACTCTGAACTGTCTGCAACTACAACGGATGTTTTCTTGGACAAGAACTTACTTCTGTGCTTCTGACCACACATGCCGAGACGCCCCTTTTTGAGCATTATGCTAAATCCTCATTAGATACTCATTAATCATTGAGTGCTTGATGTTTCCTGGCCCTGAAGCCTCTCAGAGTTATCCCAAAGTTAACTAAACAAGTGACGCCTGGGTGGCTCAGTCGGTTAAGCGTCCGACTTCAGCTCAGGTAATGATCTCATGGTCTGTGGGTTCGAGCCCCGCGTAGGGCTCTGTGCTGACCTCTCAGGGCCTGGAGCCTGCTTCAGATTCTGTGTCTCCCTCTTTCTCTGCCCCTCTTCCATTCACTCTGTCTCTGTCTCTCAAAGTAAAAATAAAGACATAAAAACTAAAAAAAAAAAGTTAACTAAACGTAAGCCTTCATTCATGAGGAGTCTACCTCTCAGAGGAAAAGCAAAAAAAAAAAAAAAAACCACACTAAGATATTGGGAGGCCTGCTTCAGTGCAATACATGTGGTTTTTCTTTCCTCTTAAACTATTTACTCACTTTTCCTGAGAAGCCTTTTAAAATAACTTTTCTGACAGAGATAAGGTTCATCCATACCTAGAAAGAGGCTGCTTTCAGGAAGCAATAACAAAGGTGCCTTTGCAGAACTCTCTTCTGCTTTTTTACTTAATCCACCAATCACTCCCGTCACTTGCTTCAAACGGAGTCCCGCCCCTTCAGCGGGGAGCTCCGCCCACCTCTAATATCTGCTTAAAGCCTCGCCTTCTCCTGAGAGGTCCCAGCCAATCTTGTACTCCAATAGCCGTTGGGCAGAGCTCTCGCGAGATTCCAACTATAACCTCTGCGAGACTTTAACGATGTGGACTTGCGCAGAAGTGACTATGAAGCTATTGCTGGAGAAAGTGGGCGGGGCGTCCGACGTGCGCGTTCGCGTTGACCTTACGTTCGCGCGCGTACCCGGCCGCTGGGAGCTGTGGTTTCTGGGCCCCCCGGGAACCCCAACACAAACCAGCGTAAAGCGCGTGTTCCCATCTCAGACGGGTGTTCGGTGGATGGTGAATGCGTGCCCGGGACGTGTGGGGGCTTTAGTGGAGCCCCGAGCCTTGGTGCAAAGTCTCAAGAGGCTTGGAGAACCAACCTAGGTAGGCGCTTGGGTGATGGAGGGTCAGAGGTCAGAGGTCGGGGGCGGAAGGCATCTTCAAACGGAGACGGAGGTCCCTGGGAGAGAAGACTTGGTTGTCTGGAGTCTAGAAAGCTAAAAGGCTGAGAGGGAGCCGCAGCGCGAGTCTCCCTGACCCTTTCCCATCCCAGACTTGGGGGCCTCTGGACCGCTAAGGCTCCCCCAGGAGAAGGTAGGGCGGTGGGAAAGGAGGCTGTGCTTCTCCCCGGGGGCTGGGTCTAGCCAGCGGTGTTTAGATCGGGCGCCTGAGGGACTGTCGCGCTCCTCGGCCTCGCGGTAGCTTGTTTGCCGGGCCTGCAGGGAGCGATCTGGCGCTGACAGCCCAGCTCTGACTCCTTGAACCGCTTTTGAGTTTTGGAGGAAAACTGAGTAGGTATCGCCCTTCTTAACACAAATGTCCCTGGAGGCTGGAACTGGGCAGCTGCCTAGTTTCTAGGTGCTCTGGGTTGTAATGTAAACGGGGGGCGAGGCTTCTAAGTTAGTCTGAAAGTTCTGTTACCTTTGCAGTCAGATTGATTACATTCGCCCCAAAACCACCCTTGTAGGTTGTACATTTTGCCTCCGTGGTAGTTGATAGGTTTATGAACGAAGATTTGTTATCTGATGATTGACTATCATTGTCAGATATACAGTATTATTAAAATAATGGCCATTAATCTCGTGACTTTTTTCTAAGTGACTGGACATTAATCAGGAGGTACAAATCCTAGACGTTTGATGTTTTCCTACTTGTCCTTAAAGCTTTGATTGAATAAAATACAATAACTTTCAAGTCATTACAGGTATTGAACATTATTTCTTTGAGTGGTAGCAAGAATGAGAAAACTCACGAATAGAAAATATCTGTACTGTCACGAGAAAGGCTCTTTGGTTTATGATCAGAAACCACGCTGGAAGCTGAGTACTGTTGGGCATTAGTGAGATAAGGGTGCTATACTGGGTAACCTGCTCTTCCTAGAGCTTCCCAGGTCGAGTTAGACAATGAGCTAACAGTTGAGAATAAAATAGTTACCTTTGAAAGATGCTATTATATATGTGTCCTCTTTTTGCCCAACCCTAAAAGAACCGCACTTGTAGGATTATTAAAACAAATCTTTTATTAAGATTTCAGCCTACAAGATTTGGGGGAACAGGATGTGCTGGTGAAAAAGCTTCTTACAGGGGCATTTTTCAAGTTTATGTGACTGACATATATTTGGGGGTTCAATAGATTAAAATAAAATACTCTCATCTTGCTGGAGTTACTACTACAGAAAGATTGTGGTAATGCAAGATCATTAAGAGCTTTTCACTAATCAGGAATGAGTGGGCTTTGCTTCCACAAGGCTCACCTTGGGCAGCAGGGTGACAGATGTATACTTTTTGCTCCTCATAGCCTAAATCCAGGTCTATCGTGGATTTGTTATAATTCGGATTTGTAGGTGTCTTTTAATATAGAGATAATAATTTGGAAGGGGGAAATTTTGAATTTAAGTTTAATTGGTAACCATTTGTTATAATGTCTTAGTAACTTAACATTTTATGCTTATTTTTCTAACAACTGTCTTTGTTTTCTGTTGAAGATATAGGTCAGTCAGTTTTCTCTATCTCATTCGGGGCCAGAAAGGGTAAAGAATAGTTTCACATTACCTATAATCTTCTAGAATGTGGTTAAGAGACTCTTGTCCAAAAAGAAACATGACACTTAAAAAAGAAGGAGGATATTTGGTATTTGGGGAGTTCAAGATAACTTGTTTCACCTTATTTGGTATATCCTTTCCATTCTGGCATTGGGGGTTCAATGTTGAATAGGATACTATTTCTGCCCGGCTTTCAAATCCTTCAGGTTAGAGCACTGTAGCAGTTGGGATCAAGGAGGAGAGATCCTTAACTCAGCATGCCCAGTATGGAAGGTTTTCCTGGGAAGACTGGACAGCAACAGCCAGAAAAGTGTAAATGGGCATTTTGAGCAACAGGCTTTTTACATTTAAATGTAGGACAATTAAATCAAGCGTGGTCCATATTTGAAAACTGCATATAATTATGTTTTACCCAAACACTGATATTTAAGAGGGAGGAATAAGAAATAGAATGACCAAAAATGGGATTCATGTGGTATGAAGAAAACCAGAAGGATTTGGAATATGATTAGAGATTTATAGAATTTTACTAGCACTTGACTTCTTAGCTTCCAGTTAATATTATGGTTGTAAATAATTTTCATCAAATAATAGCTCCTGTTGTTCAAGATATTATCTATCCCTAGATAGAAATCCCTTAAAAAAAGAGTCAACCAAAACAAGGTGATGATGATGATGATGATGATGATGATGATGATTTTGAATCATGAATGTATGCTCAGTTCTGGTTTAATGGGCTGGGGTGTACATGAGCATCAGGATTTTTTTTAAGTTTTCCCTGATGATTCTAACGTGTAGTCAAGTGTAAGACACACAGATCTATGGTCCCTGCCACATTAAAGTTGGATTATTGTAATATATAATTTATAGTTCTGAGGGAAATGATAATAGCAGCTACCACTCCACTGAATATATTCCAAATTTCTGTTAACTATACTATTGCACTTACATTGTTTTTTACATTTATTTATTTATTTTGAGAGAGACAGAGACAGAGAGAGACAGAGAATCTCAAGCAGGCTTTGCACTACCAGTGCAGAGCCCAGCGTAGGGCTCAAATTCAGAAACCGCAAGATCATGACCTGAGCCAAAATCAAGTGTTGGACTCTTAACCAACTGAGCCATCCAGGTGCCCCAGTATTATTTCTAAGCACAGTCCTGGCATCCCCATTTAGAAACAAGAAACCTGGCACAGAGAGGTTAGGTTTGAGAACTATTCCTCTGCCACACAGTCACTCAGTGCCAAAGCTAGAAATAGACCCTTTTCTCCTGTAAGCCACGTTGTTTCGCAGCTGTGAGACTCTATAGCCATTTGTTTTGGGGCTTTTAGGTTAACAATTCCATAATTACCGTGTTATTAATATTATGGTTGGTGTAATAGATTGTGTAACCCCCTACCTCATATCCACACTCCTTGCCTTGAGTTCTATCCAGTAACGAAGTTTGGTACTTTTCCCCTCTTGACTTTGGGTCCATTTGTGTGATTTGCTTTAGCTCATGGAACCTTGTGCTTTTGCTGTGACCACATTTTGAAGAGTACTTGTATGTTTGGATTCACACTGTTACACCTCAGCCACGGCCTTACGTACGTTTGTGGGTTGTTTGGCTGGTCCTAGGAAGATTCAGGCAGAGTTGAACTGCTCCTCCAAAAACCTAGCCTCAGTCAGCCAGGCGTCAGCTAACCTGCAAATCTGTGAGAATAAATGATTGCTATCTCAAAACATTGAGCTTTGAGGTGGTGTGTTAGACAGCATATTTGTGGTCATAGTTAACCTATAAGCTGATTAGCTGAACTTCTCAAAGTTCCAGAATGACCAAATTCGAGTCTACTAGCCTGTGTTCTGTGAGAATTGGGCAAAGATAAACACATAGGTTAATAGAGGCTTCCTGAATTGTTGTTCCAAGATAATAGAGGAGATAGGATGCTTAGAGTTAACCATAGTAAGGGATTGATTTTTAGTCTATTACCTGCACATTCATAAAGCAGTCACTACCTAAGGAAATGGAATTCTCATGATGGACTTAGACTGACAATGCTTGATAGCTTTTTTGCAGTTTTGTGACTGTTTTTAATATTTGCCCTGTCCAGTGTAGTAGCCACTAGTCACATACGGCTATTGAGCATTTAAAGTGTGGTTAGTAAGACAGGAGCTGAGTTTATGACATTACTTAATTTTATTTAAAGTTAAAAAGCCACATGTGGCGTGGCTACCAAGAAAATAAATGTTATTCATTTATCATTTTGTTATGAAGTTGCTCATTTTATCTAGATTTTTCAAATTTATTGAATAAAGCTATTCCTAATAGTCTCTTATAATTTTAAATCTTTCCTGTATTTACTTTTTGTGCTTTTAAAAATCAGCTTTATTAAGGGGTGCCTAGGTGGCTTAATTGATTAAACCTCTGACTCTTGATTTTGGCTTAGGTCATGATCTCATGGATCTTCTTGGGTTTGAGGCCTGCATTGGGCTCTGCACTGGTTATGCAGAGCCTGCTTGGGATTTTCTTTCTCTCTCTCGCTCTCTCTCAAAATAAATAAATAAACTTAAATAATGTAAGTGAAATAGCACAGTTAACAGAAATTTGGCATATATTCAGTGAGTGGTAGCTGCTATTATCATCTCCCTCAGAACTATAAATTATATATTACAATAATCCAACTTTAATGTGGCAGGGTGGGGACCAGAGATCTGAGGCACATCCTTGCCGCTCGTAACCACTAACCTGCTTTCTATCAGTAGGTGTTTGCCTTTTCTAGAATTTCACATAAATAGAATCAGTCATACAGTATATGGTCTTACACATCCTTTTTCTTTTTCCAACTACATTGTTGGAATAGGTGGACTAGGCATCAACCATCATTACAACTTTATGATTTAATCTCTGAGTTGTTTTGTGTTTCATGTAGGAATTGGCTATTTTGGGAAAAGTTTGGTTTGGGCCTACATAATACAGGCTGCTGTCAGACCAGTTCCTCTGCGAAGATGACAAAGCTTTCTTTTTCTTTTTTTTTTTTTTTTTCCTTTTTTTCTTCTCTTTCTTCCTTTATTGTCTCTGCTCCATTTCCCCTGGTTGCCATCACCACCTTTTTTCCCCCCAGCTATTCCTGTTATCTTTTTATCTGCTAATCCACAAAAAGAAATACATTCTGTATTTTCGTCTTCCTCTTTTGAAAGAGAAAATATTTTTTCAGAATTTTTAAAAGTTCTGTAGACTCCTTGGAATTATAAAACAAAATTGAACTTTTGTTGTGATGATTGTGAGTTCAAGTGTTAATAAAACACTTCAAATATATGTTTCCAAGGTATTTGAGAGATTTACCTTACTGTCATGCTGCTCATTAAATGTATTTTTAGAATGCATTTTATTTCATACAACATGTTAAGTTTATTGAATGTATCCATTGAAGGACTATTATGACCTTTAGAATTTCTATGATACATGAGATTATGGCCAAAGTGGTCCTTACTTGTATTTGACTTGTTAAAAAAAAATTATCCATTGCTTTATGTATCTCTCTGAAGATTTCATATATTGTATGCGGGCTATTAGTTCATGGTGAATTCTTCATCTGAGAACACTTTAATACTAAAAGCCTCTCTTGTAATGATTACTTGTTGCATTTGTCTTCTAGAGTTCACATTTACCAACCAAGAAAACTTGAAAATGAGCAGCCGACGGAAACGTGCTCTTCCAGTGAGAGTTGATGAAGAAAAGCAACAGCAGCTTCATTGGAATATGCATGAAGACAGAAGGAACGAACCTCTCAGCCTAACTGATGAGGAGCCTCCCGGCTCAGGTTCAGATTTCTCTTCTGCTCACTGCATCATCCTAGATGATGGTCTAAATGAAGGAGTGGCTCACAAAGATAAGAAGAGATGTTCGGAGGCAGTAAGCACCTCAAAATCAGCTGATAAAGAAGAAACTGGTGGCATTTTTTCTCCTTTGTCTGTAAAGCTGAATGTTGTAATTTCTCCCTCTCATTTTGATAATTCTTGGAAGGCATTTCTAGGAGAATTAACTCTTCAGCTTCTTCCCGAGCAGAGTTTAACTGAACATTTTTCAGAAAGGAGTTTTACACTGATGAGTTCCGAGTCAAGCAGTCAGTTCCTGATTTATCTTAATTCAGAAAGTGAAGATGTAGAGAAACAAGAAAAAGGACTCAGCGAGCCAACCAGTATTTGTGATAAGAGTATTCGAGTGGAATCATCTTTCAGTGGTGAAATGCTCGAAGACTTAGGGTGGCTACAAAAGAAGAGAAGAATAAAACTTTACCAAAAACCAGAAGGGAATCACATTATCAAGGTACTCAGTTCTGTGGTGTGTTTTAAGGTTCTTCTGCATTGGGCAGTCCCATTTTGAAGTTAACGTAGAAAGAAGCCAGCAATAAACCTTTCATCATAAAGTTCCAAGGTGTACTTTGTTTTGGGCTTTCAGTAACTATAAGGTATATATACTTCCAGCTGACCATTTCCAGGCTGTCCTTTTTCAGGATATCCTGATGCCTCCCTTCCAGCTCTGCTCTCAGTGTCTTCTTTGGTCCTCAACATCTCTCCCTCTTCCTGTAGTGGTTCTTTATTGCCCTGCTGCCCTTTTCAACTCCATCTGCTTTGTCTCTGGAATGGTATAATATAAATGAAATGGAATTCTTTTCTTCACCGCCTACAGAATTAAGTGTAATCTGGGGTATAACTCCCTTCAATGATAGACCTTGTCTACTGCTCCAGCTTCCTCCTTTATCACTCTGCTTTTTATTTTGTCCCAGAAATTCCAAATTGATTTTGTCCTGCACATTTTCTGGCTCTGTTTCTGCATCTTTGCTTTGCTTTCACAATCCCCTCCGTCTGGGTTGTTCCCTTCCTTTTCTCTAATAACCCCTGGGCATTCTTTTAAGATTCAGCTCTGAGTTAACTTCTTGAGGGAGATCTTTTCATAAACTTCATGGATGGTGTTACGTGCCCTTCCCCCATAACACTGTACAGATGTTTATTTTTGCGTTGGCCACTTGTACTGTACTTAGAGTTTAGAGTTTTCTTGTTCAGTAGACTATAAAGTCATTTGTCTTCACAGCCTAGTAAAATGTTTGATACTGAACAGATTTTCAGCAAATGAATGAGTAAATTTGTAATTCATTTCAGGCTCTGTTATTTATTAACCAAGTAACTTTATGTGAATCATTTAATTTCAGCATCTTTCTGTATAAAATGTAAATAATAATCATTCTTTTTACCTCATACAATCGTGTTGACAATCAGGTGAGATAATGTAAGTAGACATACTTTATAAACTATGAGGCAGGTTAATATGTCTTCATGCCAAAACTTAAAAGGATAAGAAATTCTAAAATGTTAAATTCAGGGGCACCTGGATGGCTCAGTCAGTGAAGTGTCCAACTTTGGCTCAGATCATGATCTCATGGTTCACATGTTCAGGCCCTCTGTAGGGCTCTGTGCTAACAGCTCAGAACCTAGAGCCTGCTCCGGATTCTGTTTTTCCCTCTCTCTCTGCTCCTCCTCTGCTTGCATGTGCACTGGCTCGCTCTCTCTCTCTCTCTTTCTCTCTCTCTGAAAAATAAATGAACATTTAAAAAAAGATTAAAAATATTAAATTAAATGTCAAATTCACCTTTGTTTGGTTGAAAACTGCCCTTTGAGTCTTTCTCACATTAAAAAACAATTGTATTGGTAGCCCTATCTGTAGTTACAGAATTGACAAAAGGAAAGGAGAAAATTTAGAAGCACTAGATTGTATTAAATTCTTCTTCCCTGGGCAATGAAACTTTGCAGCCACGTATTCCCTCTCTTTATTAATCGTGAACGCCAAAATTGTGGCTTGGTGATAGCAAATATGTAAGAATTTGTGGCTTATGTATCTGTGTTCTGTCTAAATTCCCCATAGACTTGATCTCTTCTGTGTTCTTACCCCAATTTGCATAAATATTTAAACATTTATTGCTGCCATAGTAAGCTAACTCTGGATGGATACCAGGCTGAGTACAAATATATACAAAAATATATTCTTGTTGCTTATTCCCATATAAGGCTGGTTTGGATTCTTGTTCTTTAGTAGAATATAAGACTCTCCATGATTATGGAATCAGGTCCAGGATAATTTAGGGAAAAGAAAGAAAATGCAGGTAGTGAGAATATACCATTAGGAAGTTTTAAAATTGTATTTTCTAAGCTATATCATAATAGGCTTCTCTCCATTTTGCAGATGACAGTGCTTGGGTCAAAATAAATCGATTACTTTGCCTGTTTTTTTAGCTCCTAAATACCAGTGCTAGTATTCAACTTCAAGTCTTTTGACTGCAGAACTTCATACTGCATTGTTTTGCCAGAATCAAGCTATATTACATCAATTAAGATCTGTTTTCCTATACATTGTAGTATTTGATCTACTAATAGCTCTACTCAAACCTAACTGTGCTTAAGAATCCTGGCATATGCATCAGAATATTCTGGAGGAATCTGTATTTTTAATCAATTTCACTGATTTTTTTGATACTCATCAAATTTGGAAATTATTGATTTAGTAAATGAAATTGGTGTTCTCATCACATTATCCCAGGTTCAGTTCCAGTTCAGGAAGTATTTTTTTCTAGCAACTTGAATGGTGCATTACACATCATAGGCACCGCATTTGTAGAACGAATTTGTTATTGAAAGTAAAAATTTGTAAGAGAGACTTGGTAGGTACATATTTAATGTTTGTGGGGCATATACTGTGAATATCTTTAAAAACCGTATAAAAACCTTTTTTTAATGTCCTCATAAAGAATATAATAGTACAATTAATACTATTTTATGTTGATTAATCTTTTGTAGGTTGGAATATATCTTTTGGAAGGTGGCCTAGCAAAACTAGACTTTTTGAGTGATGCAAATTCAAGAATGAAGAAGTTTAATCAACTTATGAAAAGAGTGATGGAAAAGTTGTACAATTTTATTATTCCAGGTAAACTTAAAAATTGCTATTACTTGGGACACCTGGGGGCTCAGTCAGTTGAGCGTCCAACTCTAGATTTTGGCTCAGGTCATGATCTTATGGTTCGCAAGATCAGCCCCATAATCAGGCTCTGCGCTAACAATGCACAGCCTGCTTGGGATTTTCTCTCCCTCGTTCTGCCCCTCCCACACTTGTGCATATGCACATGCTCGCTCTCTCTCTCTCTCTCTCTCTCTCTCTCACTCAAAATAAATAAATAAACTTTAAAAAATTGGTATTACTTGAAGAGTTGTGGGTTTTTCCCAAATCCTAATCATAACAACCAAAAAACCGATGAAACCCTAATAAAACTAAACAGTCTTTATAAAACCACTGTGTGACAAAATTATACATATATGAAATGCCCCTACTAATTTGTGTCTTTATTTGCTAAATACTGTGCTTAGCCTAGAGTAAGTACTTAAGAAATGTTTGCAGAGTCAGAGTCTAATGGAATCGGAGCTGATTGGAATTTTTGCATTATTCTTGTGCTTTTATTTTGTTATGGCCAGAGATTCTTGGCTGGCCTTATTCCACCTCTCCTTTGCAGTCTGACAAATAATCTCAAGAGCCTGCTTCCCATAAAGACCAGTTATCTTTGCTACTGTTTCTTGCCAAGATGTTGCATCCTTGGTCAGGACTGCAGCTTCAGAGTTGTCTGCTGTTGGTTACCAAGGGGAGAGTGTGGATGGCTTGGTGCAGCCCATCAGCACTACTGGAAAAACGGCTCACATTCTCCAAACCCTGCTCATGGTGGGTCAGCATTATTTCAGGTGCAAATTGTAGAACATTTTCATACTGGAATATTTGGGAAGTCACTTTCTAAGCTTGACTGTTGAGTTGTTTCTGCAGTACATTCTTTGCAATCAGAATACGAATAAAAGTAGGGGCGCCTGGCTGGCTCAGTCAATAGAGCATACAACTCTTGATCTCAGGGTCATGGGTTCAAGCCCTATGTTGGGTGTGAAGCCTATGTAATTAAAAAAAAATTACTAATAAAAGTAAATCATTTTGCATGTTAAAGCCTTTAAAAAGGAGGACAATCTCTGGTTTCATGATTGGAAGGGATGCTTTTAAGTATATCTAGAATTTTTAAGGTTATGGTAAGAATTATTCTGCCTTTTAAAAATAATACAAGTTGAACTTTTCAAAGGAAAACATCAAAGGATTTCAAAGGAAAACTTCCAATTTAGTGGTCAATCCTAGATTACACAAGAAGAGTAAGTTTGAAACAGCCACACATACATCTGGATATTCGTTATAAAATTTTGAAAATCTCACATGGCATATTTTTTATTGAAAAAAGTAAATTATGTATTTTGTGTACAGTCTTCATTCTAGGGCATATTCTGGAACAGTTCAGAAATAAATCATAAGCTAAAGTGGGTTTGTACATTTATCCAAGATTTTGAGGGTTTTTTCATGTTTTAGTAGGCATAAAAGACTTTCACAGGGCAGTTGTGCCCAAGAAATGAATCTGATATTTTTACAAATTTGTATTAATGGCTCAAGCACTTCTCCTTCTCCTACTTGGCTCCTGCTGCTACTAAATGCCTATCATTTTTTGGCGTAGAAATAATGGGAACCCTTGTTTTACTAGACAGAGAAAAGTTATGTCTGCATATGGAGTTTTTTATGTTAAGATATAAATGTGAAATAAATTATCCTTTTATAAACTGCAAAAGGTACACACATTCAAATGTTTATGAAGTGTCTGCACTGGGCAAAGCATGCTCCAGCTACTCTGAGGAGCTATGAAAACAGAAGGTGGCCTTTGCATTACAGTGCAGCGCATGAAGAAAGAATACACATAAATGATTGCACTACCAGACAGATTGCAAAGTAGTACTATATCCAAATAGAAAGGTATTACAAGAGCACAGGGGAAAACATTAATTCTAACCAGGGAAAACAAAAGAAAATGCCATGGAAAAAGTATCTTGAAGGATAGATGGGTAGATTTTTCATCAGTGAAGAAGTAAGAGTAGGGCCTTCTAGTCCCAAAACACACTGAGCAAGGCGCCAGAGTTTGAAAAATGCATAGTGTGTTCTTAGGATAAGAATTGTTTGTCAGTGATATAAAGCGGATTGGGTTGTTTTGAGGACATTTATTGTTGGATGTACAGATGTGTTGGAAGAGGATGAAGAAGAGTCAGAGAGTGAGCCAGAGGGACAGGACATTGATGAGCTCTATCAGTTTGTGAAGCAAACACATCAGCAAGAAACCCAGTCTGTCCAAGTGGATGTCCAGCATCCTGCGTTGAATCCTGTCTTGAGACCGTACCAAAGAGAGGCTGTCAACTGGATGCTGCAACAGGAGCGTTTCAGAAGCGCGCCCGCTGGCGGCAAGTATAAGATGCTTAGAGACATTGATCTGAGGCATTACATGAGAGACAATTAGGAACTAATTAAAATAGAACGAGTTTTCCTATGAACAAAATGGTAGTCTAAGAAAGTCTTTGAAATTGAAAGCCAGAGAAATTCATTTGTAAGTTACCTTACTGATTTTACCTGTTTCTTTTATTTCAATGATACAGTGCTAATATGAAATATTTCCATCACCCCGGAAAGTCCCCGGGTGGCCCAGTCAGTTCTCCTACTACAGCCGCTTCAGGAGGCAACTACCATCCCCATACATTAGTTTTGCCTGTGTTTGAAACGATAAGCAAAATGGCAAGATGTGGAACACAAGGCAGGGGAGAAGTCGGCCTCTTTGAACAGAATGTTTTTGAGATTCGTCCATGCTGCATATAGCAGTATTTCATTCTTTTTAATCTACAGAATGGATTTTGGTGATTAAATCCTATGTGTCATTTAATAGTTTTGTTCCTTGTGGTTCCCATTAATTTAAGCTTTTTAATCTTTTAATTTTTTCATTTTATGAACCCTATGCATCTGTATTCCTACTTCACCTATTAATCCCTAAAGCAGGCAACAAAATTACTTGCCGTTTCACTGGTAGATACAGACATACTTTCTAATTTGGCAGTTGGTTTGAACAACTTAAAATATTAAGGGAAAGAATGATGCAAGATTCTGGTTGAAATATACTCAGTACTTCAGTGTTTAAGATATTTTTCTTCAGTTAAATAAGATTTCCCTCCTGCTCCCAGACCCCTGTAAAAGGTTAGGTCTGATTTGGGTTAATGTATTAGCCCACGAGCATATGTCTGTTGAATTATGTAAAGACTTTAGGCAACTTGTTGAAGGATTTATAAAGGATAAGCTGTTTTCCTTCACTGTGTGGGAGTTAATTTCCTGTATTCTTTTTCTTTTCCTGCTAATCCTCTGTGATTTGCTATACTTTGTTTTTCTATGTGTATGTGGCTTCTCAGAGTCTCTTGACTACTAACTTATTTTTATTTTAATGTGATTTTCTGGCAGAAAGGAAAACAAAACTTGTTTTTATGGTTGTATTTTTCTTTAGAAAATGCCCTGCATTTCTTATGGCGAGAGATTGTTACCCCTGAGGGTTTGAAACTCTACTACAATCCGTATACAGGCTGGTAAGGCAAACTTTATGTGCTGGGTATTAAAAGTTTTATAAAAACCTATGTGAGATTGGTAGCATATGTCTTTAGCCTTGGCAGTACCTCAAGAAAGAATGCGAAATTGAAGTCTAATTAGACTTTATATTTTTACCATTTTTATATGTAAGACAAACATGAAATTAATAGTACTTGTCATTTTTCTATAAATGAATGCAAAATAATAGACTTAACATGCTTAGTTATTCATACTTAAAGAGACTATAATTTTAAATAAAAATGTCATCTTACTATGGACCAGTTCTCATATTTTCATTAAATTTGGTAATTTCTCTTGTGGAGAAGAGCACTGGGTGTTGTATGGAAACCAATTTGACAATAAACTATTTAAAAAATAAATAAATAAATTTGGTAATTTCTATTATAAAATCATAGGAATCATTAAGCATAGTAACATCATAGGTGAATCAGTAGTCATTGTCCTTAAAAGAAGGCAGACATGCGTCCTTTTATTTAAAGAAGAGAAAAAAACCAAGGTTACTTACCTATACCACTCCTGTTTCTACAGACTCCGTTGTCAGCTCAGGCAGTTTTTTCATTATCACAGTTCTTTATTCAGTGATCTAGCATTTCAAATTGTTTCACACTAAAATGTAATTTAAGAAAACTTTGACTTTTAAAACAGTTTTCTTTAGGAATAGTATAATTTTTACTTACAACCCTGTGAAAATGTTTTTCTTGTTTTTTCCCTCAGCATCATCCGTGATTACCCAAATGCTGGGCCACAGTTGCTGGGCGGAATCTTAGCAGATGAGATGGGTCTCGGAAAGACAGTGGAGGTTTTGGCTCTGATTCTGACACATACTCGACAAGACGTCAAACAAGATGCTCTCACTCTTCCTGAGGTAGGAGGAGTACCATAGGGCCGGCAAAGCAGGGGACATATGTTCTCGAGAAGCATCATATGTTCAACATTTGCTTGGCACTTAAGCCAACACTTCCAGTCTCCTCTGAAGCTAATGATTTGTAGTAGTTATTAGGTAACTTCAGCTGGGCACAGAGAATAGGATGTTTGTGACCCGGCAGGTTTTTATAAGTGATGTTGGCCAACTAGGAAGGGGTATTAGCTGTCACCGCAATTCCGTCTAGTTGGCAGAGAAACTGATAGGAAAGTACTGTGACTCCCTCAGATGTTTTGCCACTACTAGAAGCCTCCATATTGCCGCTAAATATTTTTGAGAGTAATTTTTTTTAGTTGTAGAAATCTCAGATATGTAAGTCATAGAATCTAATACTTAAAACTTTGTTAAAAGAGGAAGTAGCTTTGTAATTAGATGGCAAAATGAATCAAACTCCAAGTCCTTGTTCTAATATATATAACTGTGTTTAGAAATATGAATTTTAGGGGCACGTCAGTGGCTCAGTCGTTTAAGCGTCCAACTTGGGCTCAGATCATGATCTCACCGTGCTGACAGCTCAGAGCCTGGAGCCTGCTTCAGATTCTGTGTCTCCCTCTCTCTCTGACCCTCCCCTGCTCACACTGTGTCTCTCTCTCTCTCTCAAAAATAAATAAAACATTGAACAAAATTTTTTAACAAGGTGGAAGGAGTTAGTATAAAAAAATGTTTACTTATTTTTGAGAGAGAGAGCATGTGTAAGCAATGCAGGGGCAGAAAGGGGGACAGAGGCTCCAAAGCAGGCTGATGTCAGGGCTCGGACTCACAAACTGCAAGATCATGACCTAAATCAGATGCTCAACCAACTGAGCCACCCAGGTGCCCCAGTTTTACAGTAACTTCTGTATTAACTTTATGATTTAACTCTCAGTAATTTCTATATTAATTCTATATTTAAACAAGTCTTTAAAAGGTTAATTTCAGAAGGAGCACCTGGGTGCCTCTGTCGGTTAAGGGTCCGACTTCAGCTCAGTTCATGATCTCATGGTTCATGGGTTTGAACTCCACATCAGGCTCTGTGCTGACAGCTTGGAGCCTGGAGCCTGCTTCAGATTCTGTTTCTCTCCTCTCTCTCTCTGCCCTTCCCCCATTCACACACTGTCTATCTCTCTAGAAAAACAACGTTTAAAAAAAAAGTTAATTTCCAAAGTTCCACATGTAACATTTAGTTAATTTAAGATAATATGTGCAATTTTAGGGGCGCCTAAGTAGTTAAGCATATGGCTTTGGCTCAGGTCAGGATCTCATGGTTTGTGGGTTCGAGCCCCACATCAGGCTCTGTGCTGACAGCTAGCTCAGAGCCTGGAGCCTGCTTCAGATTCTGTATCTCCCTCTCTGCCCCTCCTCTGCTTGTGCTATCTCTGTCTCTCAAAAAAAAAAAAATTTAATTTAAACTATTAAAAAAAGATAATATGCACAATTTTTAAAAAGTGATGGCTAGCTGTAGCCCTGTAACAAAAAATAAGGTTTCTACATATGAATAGCATATTTAGCTCTTTCTTTCATCATTTTTTTACCACTCTTTTGTATCTCCAGTAGAAGGGTTAATTTTAACAAGCAGCTCCAATTACCGAAAGCAAAACACTGTGTGACTACTGAATGTTGTTTATATCAGGGAAAAGTGGTGAACTATTTCATTCCATCTCATCATTCTGGAGGAAAAGTAAAAAACACAGAAACCCAGAATATGGAATATGAACCAAAAGAAAAAGTTCAGTGTCCCCGTAAGTATGAAATCTCTGAAAGAAAAGACCTTTTATAGTCATCTTTGTCATAGTTCTTGCATTTCTTATAGAGAGATATCTTGTAACTGTTATGAATAATTGTCTTCATAGTTTATACTTTGTATAAATGGGGTCAATTACAAGTCATATTACCTTAACAAAAGTAAAGATTTATTCTTTCATTTGATTGAGTCATTCTTTCTTGGTATAGATCTTGTTCTGTCTGTTATATTTAAATTTCTTGAGCTCAAAGTTTAAACCAGGCTTTGTTTATTCTGCAGCCTAGCCACTTCAAATTCTGCTAGCCTGCAGATGTTTCCTTTACTAATGGTAGCATATGCATAGATAATTATGAGAGGTCTTTTTTCTTTTTTAATATAATTTTAAATGATAGTTGCTTTGGAAGATTAACAAATTAATGAGTAATTCTTCTTTAGATTATTTCCATTCCAGTAAGTTATTAATACATTGAGATAAGTTTTTATTACATATTCTTCAAAAGGATGATATACAGACAACATATCTTCAATAAAAATCTTTTATTTATTTTTTTCTTAGTTTGCAGGGCATATTAAGAATAACTGCATTCTATTTTCTTAATTTCAATTATTTTGACTAAGTTAGCATATCCTTTTGCATATAGCTACACGTGTGATGATCCTGACAGCTGTGAAAGAAATGAATGGGAAAAAAGGAGTTTCCATCCTTTCCATCTATAAGTATGTCAGTTCTATATATAGATATGATGTTCAGCGGAACAGGAGTCTTCTGAAACGGATGCTGAAATGTTTAATTTTTGAAGGTCTTGTGAAACAGATCAAAGGGCATGGTTTTTCTGGGACTTTTACATTGGGGAAGAATTACAAGGAAGAGGATATATATGATAAAACAAAAAAGCAGGTAACAGAACATTTAAGTTGCTCTATGTGGTGCCTTACAGAAGGACTTAACAGATCCCACTTGACCCTGAGGCTTTTAGAGACTGAGGATAAAAAACAAACTAGGAAAATCACATATGGCTGTACCATATCTTTTCTACTTTCTTAAGAGTTTCTTCAGAGTAGAAACTGTATTTTACTAATCCCAGAGAAGAGTGCTAGGCACATAGCCAAGTACTCAATAAATATTTGAGTGCATTATATTAATGGATTAAGCATATTAAAGAGTTTAAAATAACACACACAAAAAATTTTTTTTAAAAGAAAAAAGTAGGGTGGCTAGTCAGTTGAACATCTTACTCTTGATTTTGGCTAAGGTCATGAACTCACAGTTCATGGGATCAAGCCCCATGTTGGGCTCTGTGCAGAACCCGACTTGGGATTCTCTCTCAACCTCTCTCTGCCCCTTCTTCCTTTCATACACGAGCACTCTCACTCAAAAAAAATAAACATTAGGAGAAGAGAGAGAAAAAAATAAAACAGCTCTGTCCTCATCACACTGTTGTCAGCAGTTAAAAATCTGTTCTGTAATTTAAAAATACTAATGATACCTTACATTTGTTCAGCTCTTTATATACATTTTCTATCTTTTTTACAAATTCTCACTTTTCCCGTGTCATCTTATAAAATTTTTACATTTTGTTATAAAACTGCTTTGGGGGTTATTAATTTCAAATTTGCTTTAAAAAATAACTACATAGCTATATAAACATAAATTAGGTAAATGGGGCACCTGACTGGCTCAGTCAGAAGAGCATGAGATTCTTGATCTCAGGGTTGTGAGTTTGAGCCCCACACTGGGTATAGAGATTACTTAAAATAAATAAGTAGACTTAAAATAAATAAATCAGGTAAAGAGTAACAGTAAATCAAAATGTGGAGCTACCAGCTTGTCTACTATGAAGGAAATGACAGATTAAAAAGTTTGTTTTCTAGAGTAGGGAGTATCCAGCTTTTTTCCCCAGCCAGGGTAGAAAGCTGCAGTGAACTTCTGTGCTTTTAATAATCCTTCTGTCACCAAAAAAAGGAAAATCTTTAATTAATGCCATTCATTTCAAGTGTCCCAACTCCTCTGTTCAACCTCAGCTCTGACATCACTTCCAGGAAGCTCATGCTGGCACCCACCTCCTTGTCACAGCCCCTCTCTGTTATGTACTCCCCTTGGGCAGTCTTGTACCATTGTTTCACGTTTTATTGTTCCTTCTTTCCAACAGACCTTTTAGAGACCAGGAGCTAAATATTCCTCATATTTGTATCGCCAGCATCTAACACTATGCCTGGCACAGAATTGTTATCCAGTAAATAATTTCAGGAGGAGTACAGGTAGAAAGCAGAAAGAAGGAATTTATTTGCTAATTGCAGTAATAAGTAGATGAATTTTCACTTTATTTAAATGCTGTGTTTTCATACTTGCTATGTTAATTGCCCAAGTTTGTATATTTATATATTACAAACTACCAGTCTCTTACTGATTTAGAAAAAAATATGAATTAAAAGAGGTTAATGTCAAAATATTAGTAGCTCCCTATCTAATTTTTATTCTCTTCAAATCTTACTTAGACAGTAGTAGAGCCTTAGTTTTTAGACCTGTAGACCACAGAGAGACTTCTTACAGAGGGCAGATTGAAAGCCAGTGATCAGGAGTGATTCTCTACTGGGAAAGTGGTAGCAAAAAGTGGCTATTGGATTTTATGGAAAAATCATAAATAAGGTTGGGGATTTAATTTGAGGAATGTAATTATATTGATATAAATTAATTAATCATATTTCTCATAGGCAGTAGGGAGTCCAAGGAAAATTCAGAAGGAATCCAGAAAATCAGGGAGCAAAGACACAGATTCTGAATACTTCCCATCAAATACATCTGATGATGATGACGATCCTTATTATTATTACTATAAGCCTCGGAGAAATCGTAGTAAATTCAAGAAAAAGTCTGTTCTATCTGCAAAAAAGGGAAAAGGTCAGCCTAACATCAGTCTTAATTCACAAGATCACTGTCCAGCTACCAGTGACTCTGGAATTGCTAATGTTACCACATCTAAAAATACATGTATCTTTGAAATCAAGGAAGAACATGAAACAAAGGACCAACCTGAATCTTTAAACCCTACCGATGGTGATGTGCCACAGTCTAATATTGTGAGTCCCTATAATTCCTCTGATTATCGCTTTGAGTGCATATGTGGTGAACTTGACCAGGTAGACCGTAAACCTCGTGTTCAGTGCCTGAAATGCCACCTGTGGCAACATGCAAAATGTGTGAATTATGAAGAGAAGAATCTGAAGATTAAGCCTTTCTACTGCCCTCATTGCCTTGTTGCAATGGAGCCAGTATCAACACGAGCAACTCTGATCATCTCGCCCAGCTCCATCTGTCATCAGTGGGTGGATGAAATCAACAGGCATGTGAGGTCATCATCTCTTCGAGTCTTGGTAAGGCAGTTTGGACTCTTTAAATGGATAGGAAAATGTCAATTTTTGCTTTCCTGTGATTTTTATAATCTTTATTGCTTTGTTGTTTATCCCAAAAATTAATAAGATAATTATGAAATCAGAACTTGAAGAGGAATTTGAGAATGAGAAATAAAACAGTAGACTCGGTGTTCTTTTCTGACATCAGAAGTTCAGAAGTTAAAGCACTTTGAGGTAAAAGATGTGGAAGCTTTTGAAAAAAATTCGTCATGTAAACAAAAAAGCCTTCATGTACACCTGTATCCTCTCAGACAGGAAGGCAGCCCTGTGTAATAGTAGCTGCCAGCCTCATCTCTGCCTCTTAGAGCCAGAGTCATGCTCTGATGCCTCAGTTACTTTATCGGTAAATAAGAATTTCCTCATTCAACAAATATTTATTGAGCACCCCTAACATGCCAGGAACTGTGCTAAGTTCTAAAATTAATACCCCCGCACACACTTATTGTGAAGGTTAAATGAATTTGATAAAGTGCTGCCATATAGTACATTGTAATCTACTAATATTAGTATTTTTTAATTGAGTATAGTTGACATACTATGTTATGTTAATTTCAGGTAAATAACAATGAATCGACAGTTCTGTACATGACAAGTGTAGTTAACTACATCTGTCTCCATACAACATTAGTACAGTATTATTGACTATATTATGTATGCTGTACTTTTCATCCCTGTGACTCATTTATCCTAGTACTTCTTAATCCCCTCACCTAATTTACCCACCCCCTCAATTCCCTCCCCTCTGGCAACCACTAGTTTGTTCTCTGTATTTATGATACTGTTTAATGTTTGTTGGTTTGTTTATTTCATTTTTTAGGGTTCCACATGTAAGTGAAATCATATGGGATTTATCTTTCTCTGTCTGACTTCTTTCATTTAGCATAATACCTGTAGGTTCATCCATGTTGTCACAAATGGCAAGATCTCATTCTTTTTTATAACTTATCTTCCACTATATATATATATATATTCCACATCTTTGTTATCCATTCATCTATCAGTGGACACAGGTTGCTTCCATAACTTGGCTATTGTAAATAATGCTGCAGTAAACCTGAGTGACTGTCTCGAATTAGCATTTCCATTTTCTTTAGGGAAATACTCAGTAGTGGAATTATTGGATCATATAGTATTTCTATTTTTAATGTTTTTGAGAACTTCCATACTGTTCTCCACAGTGGTTTTATCAGTTTACATTCCCACCAACACTGCATGAGAGTTTCCTTTTTTCCATATCCTCACCAACACTTGTTCTTGTCTTTTTGATACTAGCCATTCTAACTGGTGTCAGGTAATACCTCACTGTGGTTTGATTTGCATTTCTGATTAGTGATGGTGGGCATTTTTTTATGTGTCTGTTGGCCATTGGTATGTCTTCTTTGGAGAAATGTCTGTTCAGATCCTCTGCCCATTTTTAAATAAATTGTTCTGTTTTTGGTGTTGAGCTCCATAAGTTCTTTATATATTTCAGATATTAACCCCTAAATGGATATATCACTTGCAAATATCTTTTCCCATCCTCTAGATTGCCTTTTAATTTTGATAGTGTTCTTTGCTATGCAAAAGCTTTTTATTTTTGCTGTTCCTCACAGTTTACTTCTGGTTTTGTTTTCCTTGCCTCAGGAGACATATCTGTAAGTGTGTGGCTAAGGCCAACATCTGAAAGATGACTGCCTATGCTTTCTCTTAGGAATTTTTTGGCTTCAGGTCTCACATTTAGGTTTTCATTCAGTTGTGAGTAAATTTTTGTATGGTGTAAGAAAGTGGCTCCCTTTTATTCTTTGATGTCTAGTTGTCCAGTTTGCCCAGCACCATTTGTTGTCTTCATTGTATATTCTTGCCTTTTTTTGTCATGGATTAGTTAACTATCTAAGCATGGGTTTCTGGGCTCCCTCTCCTGTTCCATGGATATGTGTATCTGTTTTTGTGCAGGTGCCATATTCTTGATTACTACAACTTTGTAGTATATCTTAATATCTTGGATTCTGATATTTCCAGCTCTGTTCTTCTTTTTCGAAATTGCTTTGGTTATTCAGGGTCTTCGTTGGTTCCACACCAATTTTAGGAGTACATGTTCTCATTCTGTGAAAAAATGCTAATGGTATTCTGATAGGGATTGCGTGAAGTCTGTAGATTGCTTTGGGTGCTGTGAGCATTTTAACAATATTAATTTTTCTAGTTCATGAGCATGGTTTATCTTTCTATTTGTCATCCTCAATTTCTGTCATCAATATAATTTTCAGAGTATAGATCTTTCACCTCCTTGGTTAAATTTATTCCTAGGCTTTTTATTCTTTTTGATATAACTGTAAATGTGATGAGTTTTCTCATTTCTCTTTCTGTGACTTTTTTATTAGTGTATAGAAGTGCAACAGATTTCTGTATATTAATTTTATATTCTACAACTTTACCATATTCACTTAGTAATTCTGATAGTTTTTAGGTGAAATATTTAGGGTTTTCTATATATACTGTTATGTCATCTGGTAAAAGTGACAGGTCTTTCTTACCAGTTTGGGTACCTTTTATTTCTTTTCTCATCTGATTGCTGCAGCTAAGACTATTGAGCTATGTTGAATAGAAGTGGTGAGAATAGACAGCCTTATCTTTTCTTGACCCTAGAGGGAAGGCTTTCAGTTTTTCACTGTTGAGTACAATGTTAGCTGTGGGTTTGTCATATATGGCCTTTACTATGTTGAGGTATGTTCCCTCTGAACCCATTTTGTTGGGTAATGTTAGTATTCTTCACTCCCTTTGTTCTTTTTTCCTTCTTACCACACAGATGTTATTTAAGGTTTTCAGTAATGGAGACATGGAGAGGGAATACAGTAATAACTAAAACCTCCTCTTTGCCATTAAGGAGCTCAGTTTTGTTGGGTAAATAAACCTTGATTTGAATCTAGGCTCTGCAAGTTCTGAGCAGGTCACTTCCTGTTTCTTATGCGTGGGATAGGAATAATAAGTACCACTAACAAGATTGTTGCTGAAGACAGGAGATAGCATGCAGCATAGTGTCTGAAATATAAAAGGCACTCAGGAAATTGTTCTACTTCTTTACCTCTATACTTTTGCATCTACCTACCTGCCTACCCTTAAGTCCTTTTTCCCTTTCTCCACCTGTGAGAATTCCTAATGTTCTTTAAGATCCAGCTCAAATTTTAACTTTTCTGAATTTACCATCTCAGCCATAGCATTGGTCTTTCCGCTGTGCTGTCTCTTACATTTCCCTTCACCTTGCTTATGTTACTGGTCTTCCACCCTAATGTGGCTTTCTCTAGACATGTATGGAATGTGTCTCATAGCGTGTTTAGTACTAAACTGAACAATGGAAAGGGCTCAGTAAGCATATAGGAGAATGAAAATTTCAGTTATCTTTAATGAGCCTTTCTGCATTAAGTGTGTCTGTGATTATTCCTAGGTATACCAAGGAGTGAAGAAAGATGGTTTTTTACAACCTCATTTTTTGGCTGAACAGGATATAGTTATCATTACCTATGATGTCCTTCGTTCAGAACTAAACTACGTAGATATCCCACACAGCAACAGTGAGGATGGGCGTCGTTTACGGAACCAGAAGCGCTATATGGCCATTCCCAGCCCCCTCGTAGCTGTGGAATGGTGGAGGATCTGCCTTGATGAAGCCCAGATGGTTGAATGTCCTGCTGTAAAAGTGAGAATTTCTGCAGAACCTTCTGAGGGCTGGGGTAGAAAAAAAGAGGAAAGAGATTGAGAAAGTTTTCCGTAAAAATATTAATAATTTAAGTGTTAACCCACAGTATTGATTTTGACCAAAGTCTGTTGTTAAATGTAGTAATTTGCTTTTCTCTTGTGCTCTGAACTACATAGCCCTTAGGAATTATTTTGGTACTATGGAAATTACTGCTTTATATGCAGTGCCCATGTGTATTTGAATAAGATGGCAGTTTATGTGTGACGCAGATCAAAATAAACTCTGTTTAGGGATTTTTAATAGCATTTCTGCCAAGTGGAAGACTCATAGGCTCAGATAGCTTTGGGCCAAAGTTGACCTTTTTATGAGAGAGATCATATCATAACAGAAAATGCTACTTTAGAGGATAGAGTTTGATTTAGCCTTTATTCATATGTCTTCATTCCATTTTCTTTGGCCAGTTCGTAATCTGCACCCAATTTATAAATCTTGTCTATTAGGACATTGGCTCCCATCTGTAGGACGGAGTGGCGTGGGGGATGTATCAGTCATTCAGGGGGCCTTTTCATTCTATACATACTTGAACTATCCCTCCTCTTTTCGGGAGGTCTCATGGCAGCCTTCTGCTAAGAGAACCACGGTACTAGATGATGGCCCATCGAATACGACCTTCAACTTTGAATTTGATAACTTTGTATAAGAGCAAATGTGCCTGACCTGAAGCATAGCTTTTCGTGGGCTATTCTCAGGAGTAAACATATTCCTAATTTTCCCTGTCTTTTTATTTTCTTCTCTTTTTGTTCTCATTAGGCTGCAGAAATGGCTCAGCGCTTGAGTGGGATCAACCGCTGGTGTATCAGTGGCACTCCAGTACAGAGAGGATTGGAGGGTAATGTATGGTTTCCTCACATTTTGCATATATTTGAAAAGCTTGCTTTTTTTGAGGAACAAGTATTTTTAACTTTGTTGAAATCCTTACGTGATTGTACATATATTTCACTCCGTTTTTATGAGGATGGACATTCAGTAGTCCCATTGTCCTAAGTTGAACAGTCATTGTGTCCTCCTGAGCAGTGTAGATGCAGGTCTGAACTGAACTCAGATCTCCAAAGTGGTTGGTAGAAAACAGAAAGAATTTAGCAAGAGAGAGAGAGAGAAGAGAAGGAGAAGATACATAGTTACTGTGTTGTAGTTGGAAGTAGAAGTCTCACTGGTTTTCGTTTGGTGTGAGAGCAGTGTTTCTCAGCCTTGACCCCTTTGACATTTGGGCCTGGATAGTTTTTTGGTGGGAGCTGTCCTATGCATCTTGAGATATTTAGCTTCTACTCACTAGATGGCAGAGCAGTTCTGCAATTGTGACACCCACAGATGGGTTTTAGACATTGCCTGTTATCCCCTGGGGGACAAAATTATACCACTCCACCTCCACTTCCGATGAGAACCACTATGCTACACTAGAAGAGATAAATCATATTTGATGATTTGTTAGTGAGCAACAACCAGAGATCTTGTAAATCCCACGTTGACTACGTACTGAGCAAGGACGTGAGGCTAGGATGTTTTCATTCCATAATTTGCCAGGCCTTTAGTATGTCTCTACCAGCAGGCTGAAACAGTCGGGGAACAAGAACGCTGCCCTCTCCTGCCATCCTCCCTCTCCAGGTCTGTGTAATATACTTGTTTGCATACTATACAAAGCGCTGGTTTGTCAGGATATATGAACCACGGTGACATACTGACTTTGAGTTGTATGTCTGTAAAGAAATTACATAAACATTCAAATTTTTATTTTCCTTATTTGTAAAGTAAGATGTTTTAATATTAATTATAATAAAGTATGCAAAGCATTTAGTACGGTACCTGGCAGGTATTAAATATTCAGTGAGTGATGGCTGCTTTTGTTGTTCTTATTTCCCATTCATAGTTTGTATATCATTTTAGCTTCTTCAAAACTGTTGACTCTAAAATACTTAAGTACTTTGTGGTGTACTTATTGGTTCATTTATTCTTTGTGAAGTACAATAAAAAAAAATAGACTCGGTTCCTGACCTTCTTGAGGCTACAGCTTAGAGGGGAGGATATATTTGTTAAGTACTTAACATAAATGTTATGATTGTGGTCATGGTAACTTTAATGTATAAAATAAATGTAAAATTCAAACTATAATAGGTTTCAGAAAAGATCTGGTTCTAGGGATACAGAAGGAAGGGACACCTGAGCCAGGATCTGAAATATTAAGATGAGTTAACTAAATAGGGAAGAAGTCTCTATCATAAAGGAAATAGAAAATATAAAATGATCTGGCAGAAAGAGCATGGAAGGATATTAGTGTGACAAGAATAAAGAGAGCTGAGGAAAACACCGTAGGTTAAGAGATCAGACCATGGAGGGATCTGTAGGCTGTGATGAATAATTTTATTTGTTTATTTTCTTAAGAACAGTAGGAGCTATTGAAAGGATTTAAACAAAGTAAGTGGTTGGGGATCACCTAAGATTTGGATTTCAAAAACTCAAGGTAGTTGCAGTGTAGAGAATTGTGTAGAAGCGGGACAGAGTGGATACTAGACTATCAGTTGGCTACAATCAGTAATCTAGGCACGTTGATACTGACACTCTGCATTTTAACTATGGCTGTCCTGAAGAAATGAAAAAAAAATGGATAAAAAAAAAATAAGGCTTATTCAGTGATGGGGAGTTACCAAGACTTCTCAGTAGCCTAACTCCATGTACAGTGACTCTTTCCCAGTGAATAACACTGCAGGAGAAACATGTTTGGGCAAAAAGATTATAAATTTGATTTTGGCAAGTTGAGTTTGAGGCACCTTTTGGACGACAGAGAAGAGATAGCACAGAGGCAATTCAGAAGTACAGCTCCATCGATATCTGCATAAGCAGCATTTCTTCTTAGGTGTTAAGTCTCAGAAGCTGTGAAAGTAACTCTACCTAAATATTTGTTGGGAAGCTTCAGAATAAATGTTGTAGGGAGGGGCAGGACCTTTTTGTTAAAAAAAAAAAAAGTTCATGGTCTAAAGAGAATATAGCCCAATGTGAACATGTTTAATACAAAAAATAAAGAAAGAAAATTAACACTCAGGCACAATCTTCATTTAAAGACATAACCACTATTCCAGTCTTTTTTATATAAATGTTTGTATATTTGTCCTCATACTGCATGCATAATTTTATGTCTCTTTTTTCACTTAACATTGTATCCTAAGCAGTTTTTTATGTTTTAAAAATCCATCATAAATATGAAAATTGTGTAAGGTACAATGTTAAGTGAGCAAAACATGGAATATAATGTTGAATTACCCAATCATAAAATGTATGAGAAGTACCATGAAGTAAATCTAACAAACACAAGACCTGCTGGATCAAAAGAAGGTAGGTTGCATCTTAAATATCGTATAATTTCCCTCATATGTGGAATTTGAGAAACAAAACAGATGAACATAGGAGAAGGAAGGAAACTAAGGAAAGACTGAAGCAAACTCTAAAAGACTCTTAACTATAGAGAACAAACTGAGGGTTGATGGAGGGAAGTGGGTGGGGTGATGGGCTAGATGAGTGACCGACATTAAGGAGGGCCCTTGTTGGGATGAGCACTGGGTATTATGTGTAAGTGATGAATCACTAAATTCTACTCCTAAAATCAGTATTACCTTATTTACTAACTAAAATTTGAATAAAAACTTGAAGAAAAAAAAGATTTTTGTCTTATGGAAAAGACTACATGATTTATATAATCATTCCTTTATTTGAGTCATTTTTATTCTATATGTTGTTGGTAGGAATATCACTGTGTGGATGAATCTTGTCTCTATTTTTTTATTACTGTTTTGGTCTTACTTCCCAAAAGTGGGGTTATTAGACGAAAAAGTATAACAAATATTGGGTCAGTAAATATTCTTTGTATCACCTATGTCATTCAAACTTTTTTCCTAATCCAGCAAGTCCTGAATCTGGTAGTCTCAGTGCCTGATTCTTCTTACATAGCTCTTGATCAGGTACACCCAAGTGAGTCATTTTCTAGTTTTACATCTGATGGAAATTTTAGACTTTTGAATTAAGTATGAGGTTTGTGGAATAGTTACACATTTTAGCTCCTAGCACAGAGCCTAGAGCAATATAAATAATCAGCAAATGTAAGTTAAAGTGAAATTAACTTCCAGATTCAACAGTCGATACAATCTGCATTTTAATTCATGGAAAGTACTATGTGCTATGTAATATTAATGAAAGTGGTTATTCAAAATAGTAACAAAGAAATATGGAAAGCCATTCTCAATGTGTTGTTGTTTTTTTTCTTCTCAGATCTTTTTGGGTTGGTGGTCTTTCTTGGTATTGAGCCTTACTGTGTCAAACACTGGTGGGTTCGACTTCTCTATCGCCCTTACTGCAGGAAGAATCCTCAGCTCCTCTACAGCTTTATTGCCAAGATACTATGGAGGTCTGCAAAGAAAGATGTGATTGACCAAGTCAGTAGGATAAGTTTTTACTGATTAAGGACATTACAAGAAAAGAGGACCAAGAGTTGGGATGGAAAGTTCAATTTTCAGATGAAATCTTTTTTCTTCTCCCTGCAGATCCAGATACCCCCCCAGACAGAAGAAATCCACTGGCTTCACTTTTCTCCAGTGGAAAGACATTTCTATCACCGCCAGCATGAGGTGTGCTGCCAGGATGCAGTAGTAAAGCTCAGGAAGATTTCCGACTGGGCCCTGAAGCTCAGCAGCCTGGACCGGAGGACGGTCACCTCCATCCTGTATCCGCTGCTGAGGCTCAGGCAGGCCTGCTGCCACCCACAGGCTGTTCGCGGGGAGTTTCTGCCACTCCAGAAAAGGTTTTATTGTCAATTTCCTTACACTGCAATTGATACTATACTAGTGATAGACAGTGTTTAAGCTATTAGCTCTCTAGCTCCCAGATTCATTCAGGGTCTTAGAACTGAGCTGCTGTCCATTAGTTTTAGTAGTGTGGTTTTTCTTTGGCATGGAACCCCATTTATGAAAGAGAATCACATTCCCAAAATTATGTTCATGGTTTTTAACATTCCTTTTAAAGTTAAGACTACTTTGAGGTTTTACTTTTTATTCTGAATTTTGCTTTGTTTTGTTTTGTTTTTTGACGCACTTCAGATATGAAAGGCTTTTGTTCTTACTCTACCTTTCGGTTCCCATGTCAGAGAATTAGATGAATTAGATTGCTGTATTTTCTTTGTAATTGTGCTAACTCTGTTTGATTATTTCATCCTAATACATTAAGGTATTTGTGTCCACAGTATCCAGTCAGTTATTATCCCAGAAATTTTTGTTCATAGACTGTGACTCAGCAACTGGTGTGTTTTTGTTTTGTTTTGTTTTGTTTTGTTTTGTTAGCACCTGGTGTTAAAAAGATGAGGTATTATTAAAAATAAAGCCAGGGCACCTGGGTGGCTCAGTCAGTTAAGCATCTGATTTCGGCTCAGTTCACAATCTTGTGGTTCGTGAGTTCGAGCCCCACATCGGGCTCTGTGCCCCAATTCAGAGCCTGGAACTTGCTTTGGATTCTGTGTCTCCCTCTTCTTGTCCTCCCCACTCATACTCTGTCTCTCTGTCTCTCAAAAGTGAATAAACATTAAAAAATATTTTTTAATATATAAAGAGGAATTATATTTTTGTCTTTGCCTTTAAGCAGTTTATGGACAGATAAGGGAGATGACAAAGATTATAGATTCCTATAAAATAAAGCAAACAAACATATTATAAGAGGTACATATACATGGCTATAGACAGAATTTGGAAATAATTTCTGTATAAATGGTTAATGTTAGACAGCCTTGACAGAAATGGCATTTGATATGATCCTTGGAGAATCTTCCTTTTTTACAGATAATGAAAATTCAGGCTCATGGAGACTCATTAAATTATAATGCTAGAGATTCAGACTAGTTTTATCCTCTAACAACCTAACTGTTTCAAACATATCATGTTGTACTTCATATTTAGGAAGATTTTTTAGTTCCCTTCTCCACTGACCTAACTGGGAAAAGGTAAAGAATGATGGGATCAGGTAAAAGAACACTTGCCAGAATAGTAAGAAGTAATTGAGTTGAAAGTGATAGTGGTAAAAATGGAGGTGAAAAGAAAGATCCTGAAGATACACAAAGACTCTGTTAGAGTCTGATACTCTTGATCTTCTGTGATATAATATTATCACTTAGAATTTTCTGTTCAGTTCTGAACAGCCTACCTTTTCTTGTAGCACCATGACAATGGAAGAGCTGCTAACATCTCTGCAGAAGAAATGTGGAACCGAGTGTGAAGAAGCACATCGGCAGCTCGTTTGCGCTCTCAATGGCTTAGCCGGCATCCACATCATTAAAGGTAGCAGGTGATGGCTTCGTTATCTCTGATTGTTCCAGATGCTTAGTGAGACAGATTAGGTGTGATAGAAATCAGAATCCCTCAAACAAGGCATTCTCACACACTACTGATCTTCGTTTAGGTAGGCTCAACCTAATGGAGAGCACTTATACAGAACACCTGAAAAATCTTCAAAGCTAACATAGGCTTTCACCAAACATTTCCACTTATAGAAGGCTGTTGTTGTCGTTTAGGAAAGTTACAATGTAAACAAAGACTTGGCAATAAATTATTGATCTTAGTCTATAGTAGTGAACAACTGAGAATAACCAAACTACCTAGAAGTAGAAGAATGGCTGAATTCTGACAAATTCAAGGGAATGTTAGTCATCAATTTACAAAATAATATTTGTAAATTCATTCTTTCAGCAAATATTATTGTCTGTTCTGTACCAGGTATGATCTCAGGATTAAAGATAATACAGTAAAGCAAAGTAAGGTCTTTGATCTTGTGGACAATTCTTAGCAAGGAAAAATAGACAAATACACACACACAATATGTATGGATATAGTTATGCACATTATGCACAAAATTTAAGCACGTTAATAGAGAATCTTATATTTCATGGAAAGATGTTTAATTGGTATTTTCCATCTCTCAGAGATTACTGCTTTTTATTGCCCAATATCTGATGTCTTACAGTCTATTGTTTCACGTATTTTGTATGTTAATTTTACTTGTTTCAGAAAGGAGGGTAAATTCATTCTCTGTTATTTTGCAGAAGCAGCATATATCAGTGGTCACATTAAATGCAATGGTCTAAATGCCCCAATTAGAGATTTTCAAAAAGGATTTTTTAAAAAGCAGTTTCTAATAATACACAATCTACATGATTGTGTATTAACTGAAAACCCTCTTTTCAGTTAACGATGCAAATGTAAAAGGATGAGAAAAGATATGCTATATTAACACTAATCAAAAAAAGCTAGAGTGATTATATTACCACCAGGCAGAGTATTACCAAGTATATAGTGTTACTCTATCACTGGAAAATAAACCTAAATGTTTATGCACTTAAAAGCAAGGCTTAAAAATAAATAAAACACAAACTGATAGAACTATAATTAGAAATAGAGATATCCATAATTTTAGTCCGTGATTTTAACATCCCGCTTCCAATTATCGACAGAACAAGAAGACAGAAAACAGAAGCATGGGAAACTCAACAGTAACAACTAATTGACATAGTCCACAGTTACAGGACACTTTAACCCACCAAAGAAAACACATTCTTTTCAAGTGCACATGGAATGTTTGCCAAGACAGAGCATGTTCTGGGCTGTAAAACAATTCAGTCAATTAAGGATTCAAATCTTGAGGCGCCTAAGTGACTTAGTCGGTTAAGCATCCATCTCTTGATTTCAGCTCTGGTCATGATCTCACAGTTTATGAGTTCGAGCCGTGCATTGAGCTCTCTCAGGATTCTCTCTCACCCTCCCTCTCTTTGCCTCTCCCCTACTCTCTTTGGCTCCGTATCAAAATTAATAAGTAAACATTAAAAAAAAATTAAAAGCATTCAAGACTTAAAAAGTACATTCTGTGACCACAATGGAATTAGATATAAAAGATAACTGGAAAGTCCCCAAATCATTTGAAACTAATTAAAATAATTCTGAGTAACCCTTGGATTAAAGCATAAATCAAAAGGGAAACTGGCAAATATTTTTAGTGGATTTAAATGAAAATATCAAGAATCTTGATCAGTAATTAAAGAGAAATTTATAGGACTGTACACTAACTTAGGGAAAAAGTTGTATATCATTAGCCTCAGTTGATACCTTAAAAAACTAAAAAAAGAAAAGCAAATAAAATACCAAGTCAGGAAGACAGAAAACAATAAAGAGCAATGCGGTAATCAATTAGAATAAAAACAAAACCAGTAGAAAGAGACAATAAAATCAAAAGCTGATTATTTGAGATCAGTGGGAAGTTATAAACCTCTAGTCCAACTATTTAGGGGAAAAGAAAAGACACAGATTACTATTATCAGGAACCGAGAATGAAAGAGGTAAGATCACTGCAGAGTCTGCAGATCTTTAAAAGATCATAAAGGAATCTGATCTACAACTTTATGGCAGAAATTTGACAACTTACATATGTGAACAAATGCTTTAGAAGACACAAATTCCTAAAACCGAGTCAATAAGAAATAGATGAACTGCATAGTCCTGTATCTATTAAAGAAATTAATTTTACTGTTAAAAAACTTAACCACAAAGTAAATTCGAGGCCCAGGTGACTTCCTTGGTGAATGCTAACCAAACATTTAAGGAAGAAATAATATCAAATCTATATAAACTCTTCCAGAAAATTAAAAAGGAAACAATAATTCTCAACTTATTTTGAGGTACCCTTATTCTGATTACAAAACCAGAGACCAGTATACTCAAGAACAAAGATAGAAAATCCTTTAAATTTTTTTAACAATATGAATCTAACAATATATTTTAAAAAATAATACTTTATGACCAAGTAGAATTTATTCTGGGAATGCAAGATTGGTTTAATATTTAAAAATTAATTAATGTGATTCATGAAAGTAACTGAGAAGAAAAAAACCTTGTGAACCTCTCAATAAATGTAGGAAAAGTATTTGATAAAATTCAACATCTGTTTCTGATAAAAACCTCCAGCAATCTAGGAATCAAAGATAACTTTCTCACTTTGATAAAAGGCATTTATAAAAAACCCATAGCTAATGTTATACTTAATGGTTGACAACTGAATGTTTTCTAAGATCATGAACAAGTTAAGAATGTCCTATCACTACTTCTGTTCAACATGGTACCTGAATTCTCTACAGTGCTGTAAGACAATTGAATAAAAGTTACCAGTTTGAATAGGAAAAATAAATAAAACTGTCTTTATTTGCTAATATGATTCTCCACGTAGGAAAATTACTAGGACTAATAAGCCAGTTCAGCAAAGTTGCATTATACAAGATTAGTTTGTAAAAATTGATTTTATTCCTATATCTAGGAATGAATAATTAGAAATTACAATGATATTCATAGTATCAAAAAAATATGAGATACTTAAACATCAGCTTGAAAAGAGATGTGTAATGTTTACAAAAGTCACGAAAACACTGAAATTGCAAACATTGCTGAGAGAAATTAAAGAACACCTATTTATACCATGTTCGTGGATCAGAAAACTCATTATTGTTAAGGGCTGATTCATCCTAAATTAATATATAGTTAATGCAATCAGAATTTTCCAGTCAAAATTTCAACAAGCTGTTTTATAGCAGCTGACAAGCTGATTCTGAAATTCATCTAAAATATCCAAGACAACTTTAGAAAAGAACAAAACAATTGGAAGATTTATACTTCTTGAGTCAAGACATATTTTAAAACTACAGTAATCAAGACGGTATGACATAGATAATGATAGGCAAGTAGACCAATGGACCAGAACAGAGTCCAGAAACAGTCCCACTTATTTATGATCATTTGATTTTTCCACAAAGATGGAAAGGTATTTCAGTAAAGAGAAGTTAATATTTTCAGTAAATGGTGCTGAAACAATTAGATATCCATACTGAAAAAGTAAACTTAAGCATTGTACTATACAAACAGTTCATAATACAGAAGATACTAAACTGAAATTAAAACCTAAAACTACAAAACACAAAGGATAAAAAATTATGATTTGGGATTAGGTAAAGATTGAGAGATGACACTGAAAGCACAAATCATACAAGAAAAAATTGATGCATTTAACTGGATCAAAGTTAATAACCTCTACTCCTCAAAAGGCATTCTTAAGAAAATAAGATAGGGGCACATGGGTGGCTCAGTTGTTTAAGCGACCAACTTTGGCTCAGATCATGATCTCACGGTTCAATTCCTGAGTTCCAGCCCCATACTGGGCTCTTTGCTGTGAGCACAGAGTCTGCGTCAGATCATCTGGGCCCCTCTCTCAGCCCCTTCCCAATGCTTGCTCTCTCTCTTTCTCTTTCAAGAATAAATAAACACTTAAAAAAAAGAAAATAAAAAGATAAGGCATTGAATAGAGAAAATATTCACAAGTCACATATCTGAGAAAGGACTTCTATTCTGAATATGAATAAAAACCTATTAATAACCAATAATAGAAAACAGGCAATGAAAATAGGCAAAATGTTTGCACAGAGACTTCAGTGAATACATAGAGATGCTGAAAAACAGGAAAAGGTAGATAGTCATCATTATTAGTCATTAGGTACACACACATTCAAACCATAAGAACACCCCAATGTGCCTTTATTAAGATGGCTTAAATTAAACAGATCATATGTTGGCAAGGATGTAGAAACAACTAGAATTCTCATTCTTACAGTGCTATTGAGAATATAAAATTGCATAGTTGACTTTCTCTTATTTCATTTACTCAGTAGCTTCATTTCCATGATCTCAACCTTTATACTAAACTTGCGATAAGCAGAGTGCCTCTATCTTTATGTTAGAAGCATTCATTTTTTGAAGAAATTTATTCTAAATTTTTATGGTAACCTTTCTGGCTACCTAAACTGAAGTTATTTTTTTCAACTGTAGTGAATCACTGAATATTCTGTTCAGCAGAGTCTATTGTTATTAATCTGTTACTGCATTTGTAATATAATATTGCATAATTTTATAGCTTTTGTGTCATAATGATTTTAAGAGCTTTCTTGTAAGTAATGAGGAAATTACTGATGTAATTGTGCCTTTTTACAAAACTGCCTTTAAAATGTCCTCTGATAGCTGTGGTTTGGATCATTTGATTTAAGTCTCTCCAAAAGTAAGTAGAATATAGTTCTTGAAATCATGTAAGTATTTCATAATGGTGAAGTACAGTTTTAACTACTTTTATAACTCAAGATATGCAAATACTTCTTTATTTCTACATTCCTCACAAAATTTGTATATGTATATGTATATGCTCTTCATTGTTAGAACTAGAAAGGCATATTGTGATAAATTCCACTTCTTTTGACCTTCCCACAAAGATTACTAATCCATTATTCTCTTGGGTACACAGTCATGAAGAGAATTTACTATTTTTCTCATTTACCTGATAAGACTATAAAGAAATTAGTTGCCCAGAGAAATTTATGTTTTTGTCTGATACAAAGCATTGTTCTAAGCGTCTTTGAACTGAGTGGTCTGTCTTTGATTATTAGCTTTTCAGCATAACAGGACCAGAACTAGAAAGTGTCTCTTGTCCTGACTGGCGTAGAGTTCAGAAGACTCACAGAAGCTGAGGAGAAGTAGGTCTAGACAAGAACTGTGAAAAAGATGGGGCTGCTTATTTGCTAGAATTGTAGCGCTCTGAGCCTGTGTGTATTGTGTAAAGTGCGTGGGTCTCAGTTTCCTTATCAACAAAACACAAGAGAGTACCACTTGCTTCACCTCCCTTGAAGTATTAGTATTCTTAATGTGAAGTGTGGATGTACATTGGAAACTTGATAGAAACATAAGTGAAGAGTGATATTACTAACTATGGTAATATGAAGTGACCTCAGATTCGTACCACTTCTCAACCTGGGCATATGCAGATTTTTATTATCCGTAACTAATAACAGGAAAAAGACATTAAATATTCTTGATAAATTAGTATAAAGTACATACAAATATAGTACATGCAACTTTATGTGCAAATCTTCTCTCTAGGACATTTTCTAGGAAATACTTAATTTAGCTAGCAATGTTTGCAAATTTGGATTTTCTCAAATCATTCTTAATCATCACCATCATTGTCATTGCCCTCTCAATTACTAAGTGTGCCTGTGACTAGTCTTCCTGGCATCAATCTAAAACATGATCTATCCTTTAAAATGCACAGTGAAAGACTGTCAGGCAGCGTTTTGTTTTTTGATTGAACTGTCGTTGAAACAATGTTCCATTAGTTTCAGGTGTATAACATAGACCCAGGACAGCTCTGTATGTTACACGTGCTCATCACCAGTGTAGCCATCTTTCAACCGTACAGCTTTTTAGTGGGAAATTTTTTGTAAAAACTTAAACTTTCCTTTATTTCAGCTTAGAAATAATTAGACAAAAATTGGGAAATTATGTGTTCTACCTAATAACATTCTGTCACAGTCCCAAATTAATTGAGTGGGATAATTGTGAATAAAATCTCCAGAATACTTGAGTGTCCCAGATAAATACGTAGGCCTTTCCTTAGAAATATGGGAATAGTGAATGTACTATTTAAAATATTCTCACATCATTAAAATCTAGCATCTACCTGAGAAATGGTCGTTTTCTATAAACATTTTATATTATACCTAACGCTTCTGTGTATGTGTTGTTTTATCCTCATTATGTCCCAATCATAGAAGTATTATCCCCATTTTACATAAGATAACTGGTGTCTTAAGATTATGGCTAATAAGTGACAGAGAATTTGCTCTGAATCTTTTGATTAAAAATTAATTTTTTGTTACACTATGCTTCTTTATCAAATAGACATTTTAATATTCAGTATTATACTATCTATAGTAGGTTGAAGCTCTTCATCAAAAATTTCTAAAATGCAGTAACATATTACTTGCAGATGATCATAATAATAAATTTCATCTTCCCATCTTGATTCTAAAACTGTAATCTTCATTTTATTCTATATTTTTATGACTCCAGCTCAGAGAGTGAATGGATTTCTTCACTTGGCCTCTTTTCTAGTCTCCTTTTCATATTTATTACCTCCTTTTCCCTGCTATGAAGTTATATATGGTAGAGGATTGTAAAAAGAATTATTCATCTGATGGTTTCTAAGCACTGTGTGTAGCGCTCTGGATGGGTCAGTGTGCAGTGGGCTGTGTGGCAAAATACCAAGCGAGGGCTTAACAGGAGGCATCGCATTGCTCTTTTCTAAAAGCTTTCACTGCATTCCCGTTAGAGTTCTTTGTCTCTCTGTGCATGAAAACTTCACTGATTGTTAAGAGAAATTTCTACCAGAAAGTTCCTTAATAAAGGTTATGTCCATTCTTAATTGTAATTAGAAACACAATTGTGATAAATTCACTGCTTTTAGTTTCCATTGCTTAATAGTAGTATGTTAAACATTTTTAGGAGTCACATTACATACTTATCTTATATGATTTGATATTTTCCAGTATAGAAATCAGACATTGAAGATCTGACCTCTAAAAGAAATCTGAAATTAACTGCAAACTCGAGGGATTTGCTTATATTATATACATACATGTATGAAATACAATGCATATTCTAAGGCCCTCACTGATCATTCTATTAAAAACATGATGTTATTCCAAATTTGTACAGTGTGTTTTCTGCACATATTTTTTGGAAAAAAATTCACTTGGCAAGTATCAAATTCAGTACTATTTGTTCACTTAAAAGATTAGTGCCATCAAGTGGCAAAGAATGGGTATTTCTAAATTTGGTTTAAACTTGTATAACTTCTTGAACATGCATTATATTTCTGTCTTCCCTAGAGCATATATTTTTTTAAGTTTATTTATTTATTTTGAGAGAGAGAGCAGAGGAGAGGCAGAGAAAGAATCCAAAACAGGCTCCACACTGCCAGCACAGAGCCCATTGTGGGACTTGAACTTATGAACCGTGAGATCATGACCTGAGCCAAAGCCAAGAGTCAGACACTTAACAAATGACCCACCCAGCACCCGAACGCATATATTATTTTAATAAGCATTTTAAAAAGTATTATAGTGAGTAAAATTCAACTGCTTATATTATAGGCTAGCCATCTTTAAAAAGTATAGTAATTATTAAAGAATTGTTAAATGAATTACATTCTATAAGTGATAGCAGAAATACTAATAGAATCTTCTGTAGTCTTTTGAAGAGTTTCACAAGAATCTACATTATAATGTGATGTTATTTTTGCAAAAATAATGTTCCCCTTTATCAAAGTAATAGAAATTGACACTGATATTGTGAAATGTGTGCTTTAGAAAACTGTATTTGGAAGTTTGTAGAACTAAATATAAAGCAATGATACAAAAGCAAATGTTTTGCACAACAACATAAATGTACTTAATGCCACTGAACTGCATACTTAAGTGGTTGATATGGTAAATTTTATGTAAAATGAGTATTTATATTTATGTATATAATCAACTTTAACAAAAAGAGAGGGAACCAACATAGTTTATTTATATATATCTCATTGTAGCTGTGAACAAAATCCTAAATCCACGATATTAATAAAACTAGTTTGAAGTAAAAAGAAAAGCATGTAGATGATGATTATGAAAAAAATTTTCTCAGCAAACAAAAGCAAGAACCTCTTTTTTTTGTATTTTGTGATTTTACTACTGTTAGATTTTTTAAATTGTATTTATAAATAATCCGTTTTGAGTTTTCCTAGGCAGCAAATATGATAAGTTCTATTATTCAAGCTGTTTTCAATGTTTCCAGTCTTCTTTTATTGAAGCATCAGAAAACTTTTACTGAAAGAACAAGATAATAAATATTTTAGGCTTTGAGCTAGAAAATCTGTTGCAGCTACTCTCTGCAGTTATAATGTAAAAGCCACTACGGACATAAACAAATGAGTGTTGCTCAGTTCCAATAAAACTTCATTCATGGACCCTAAATGTAAAAACCATTCTTAACCCATGGACCCTATAAAAGTGCAGAGAGTTAGATATGACCCATGGGCCTGTACTTTACTTGATACTTTTAAGTTACTTTATTTGAATGAGCTGCTAGTTACGAATAATAAAAAAACATCATCAATTTCAGAGTGGTTTAGATTTATGTGACCAAAAATAGAAAGAAGAATCCCTCAGTTTTGAAAATATGGTTTTTCATTGCAAATCATTTTCGCCACCAAAAAAAAAAATACCTATTAAGAAGAATGTATTATTTATCTGAGAATTCTCTGTAGTTTGATCATAGTGTTTTGAATATTTATTTATAAATCTGTCCTTAATTTCAAACATCAAAATGATCGCTAATTTGCACCCTTTAACTTTAGTGAGAGGAAAATCATTTGTCTAAATTGAAAGTTAATTCAGAGTTTTTTCTTCAGTATAATTTTAAAACAGAAGTATCTCTGGTTGGTGTGCTATGCTTATGGCATTAAAAGCAGCTATCATCAGCTGCTTTATTGGGGCATTCATATTAATACCAAGTCAAATTCTTTTTCTTTAAAAAATAGTGAGTTTTAATCCTTATATTTTACAGTAGATATTTTTAGATACTAAATAACTGTATCACCTTGGAAGCTAAATAGAGGACTTTCTTATGCTTTAAATACACCTTAATTCCTCAGGTGAATATGCCTTGGCAGCAGAACTGTACAGAGAAGTGTTGCGTTCATCTGAGGAACACAAAGGAAAACTCAAAACTGATTCACTCCAAGTAAGTAAAAATTAAACAACTTCAAGTATATAACCTATTTATTTTTTTAATAAATATTTGTACTGAATAGTTAAGAAGATAAACGGTAACAAAATGGATGGACGGGGTCATAATTTCTGGGAATGGACTTTTGGATTCAGTAGCACTCATGGTGATTTGTAGACAGATAAGTTTGAAAATCACTACTATTCCATATACTCAGGCCGCTGTTGACACAAGGCCGACTAGATAATCTAACCTATGTTAGAAAAATAGGTTAAAGTATTTGTGCCTCAAAGAATGGGGTGAGTTTTATCACTTTTGGATATAATCGTCAACACATTGATATAGTTTTTACTGAAAGAAGAAAACGCTGTAAACTAACCAATAAAACCTTTCCAATGATCTTCTGGTTTAATTTTTGGAGGTCTTTTAGGAAGATTTGGATATTTGAATTTCAACATTTATTTAAATATTGAATCTCTTCACTTTCTTAGCTCTATCCAGTGGATCATGTAGACAAGGCTCTCTAGATAAATGGTAAATAAGGGCTACTTTTTAATCTTGGTAACTTTAGGCTTGAGTCCCTAATGGGACTTCATTATTGCTCAGAATCTAGACCTTGGAACCTACATTGTTCACATGTGCCTCAGTGAATATTAGGAAGTTTTGGAGGAGAGGAAAAAATTAAATATAAGCCTACGTATATTTTGTGTGGATAAGGATTACCGAATTCAGACCTTGGGCAAATGTGTTTGCCTCATGGAAGAAGGAAGAAGTACAAAAATAACACACTCCTGAATAAAGGAAATAAAAATAGAAAACTGGGCAAGAAGACAGATAAGTCCAATGTGCCTGTGTTCAAGAGGGAAGAAGAAGCAATCAGTCAGCCCCTTTCTTCCTTTCAGTCTTAATAATCCCATCTGCTGGTAAACCAGGGCCAATGAATGTTTTGCTCTATTCAGTCAGATTAGCCACTCTGCCCCCTTGGGTTAAATGTGGAAGGGGGTGGCAAGGTATTCTTCCCAGTCCACTCCTCCACCTTGTTCAGGAAGCGGTACAAGTCCTCTTCCACAAGCACACAGGGAGAACACGAGCTGAGTTTCTGTCACCTTGTTTCTGTAATGTTATTTGCTGTTGTTACTAGATATGATAGTGTTGCTGATTGTATTATTCATGTGACCCTGTTGAAAGATCTAAGACATTTGAAGTGACTCTTCAAAGATTACCTCTGCAAAGATCTGTACCATGCCCTGTAATCTGTAGCCAGAAAGAATAAACCTTTATACCAGGACTCCTTCCTGGTCATTCTTTAGCCCTTAGCTGTCTTCCCAAGTAGAGAGTCAAGATAGAAATTACTTTCACTCTATTTCTTCTCACAGCCCTTGACTCTAGGGGGAGCCTCTAACGAGCTGCAGACTCAGTATCATAGTGAGAAGCCTGGTTTATACTGAATACAGAGATAAAAGATGGCTATCTCCTTCTTCCTCTACTGTCTTTACCTCCAGCTTCTCCCCTTTCCAGCCCTTCAGTTCAACAGATGTAGGCCGCAGCCCTGTTTTCCTTACTTTTATCATAATGTAACTGTTAGGCTCATGCAGACACATTTCCCAGAAGAAGAACCAAGTCTGCATAGTCAGCCTTTTCAATTTATTGGACTGACTTGGCATAATCATACATAGTTCCATATTTAAGCATTTGCACATATAATAGAAGACATATACCTATATCACACGTTCTACTAAATGCATAGACATTTTTCATAAGACTGTATATTTTTAAATGAAGAAAACTTAGGTAATTATGAATTAAGACCTTTGCTATGAAACTGATTTTGGTTTTCCCTGAGGCAGTTGGTGCTCAGATTGTTAGAGGAAAAGTTTTCAGTGATCTGATCTTAATGTTAGTATTCTGTATGCCATATTAATGGTAGGTTCTCCCTTTAGAGTCTACTGCATTGGCTCTCAAAATTATTGCCTTTTGTGTGTTTGTAGAGACTTCATGCTACTCATAACTTGATGGAACTGTTGGTAGCCAAGCACCCGGGAATACCTCCTACCTTACGAGATTGCAGACTTGAGGAAGAGGTAATTTTTTTTTATTTGGTCTATAAAAGAATTTTTTTTCAGACTTTATCCATCTCCGTATTTGTCCATCTCATTTAATATTAATAATCCATCTTATTAATATTTCCTAGGATATACAGCATCTAAATAAAAGTAATCAGATGTTTTCCTGCTGCTTCTCTGTTTACTTTGGTTGGTAGGGAATTGCAGTAGAGATTTTGGATGGTAGAGAATTGCAGTACTCCATATCATTTTGTTCCTCTTGTAAGCCACTCGCAGTTACATGGTACTGCTTTTGTAGAGATGGCTGTTGGTAGCCAGCAGCGCATGGAAAGAAAAAGAAAGGAAGGAGACCTTGTTGATCTAGTGACAAATCTGCAAAAGAGCTGGGTTAGTAAAAATAGGAAGTCTTATGCTTCCTCCACCCTTCTGTGTATTACCTAACATGTAAATAAATTCAATATTTCGGTGGTATTTCTTAGGTCCTCTCAAAGAAATTCCTTCTGCAGTGAGTCTTGCCTCATTGGAAAGAATGGTATAAATTATTTCACTGTAAATTGTTAATGAGCCTAATGCCCTAGTTCTCCCATGGACTTTTGCCATTTTAAAAGTCAAAGAGAGATGGCAGAGCTAAAATCAAGAGTAGTAGGTATGTTTGAAATGAATTGAACCTGTAAATGGGACCTTTTTAATTTGAATTAAGATTCAAAGTGAGATTGTAGAAGTATGTACAGCCCTTTCTTGCTGTTAGATGGCAGTCTGAGTGACGGAGAATTTGGAGTGGAAACTTCTTCCCTGTGGAGGAATCTCTTCTCCTGTACAATCAGTCGTTCTTTGTTTAAATGCCTTCAGTAACGGATGGCTCTGGGAGACCGTGCAGTCTGTTGGTAGATAGCTGTGATGATCAAAGAATTATAGCCAAGGAATTTTAATAGAAAGTAATTGTAAGGTTGTGACAGGAGCAAGAGAGTGCATCATGAGAGAAGGAAGAGTCATACTGTATAGACAGATTTCCAAGGAGACCATATTATCACTTGTGCCTGACTTTTGCTTGACTCAGCCACAGCTGAGAAATTCTCTACTTCAACCTCCAGCATTTGTAAATGAAATAACAGAAGCCCAGGGAAATGAAACACCTAATCCAAAGAGATGTATCTATTCAGTTGAACCTCATGAAATCGCCATTTTTGTAAGTCCAAGGGTCTAATGTTGAAAACTTCACGTGGCTCAACCCACTTCTAAGTGGAAACATTGGGATTTCCTGTTCAGTAGTAGTTCTGCTTTTCTTGCCACTCTCCCATATCACCTTTGATCCCCTCTCTTTATTCATAACGTAGTTTCAAGAGCCAGTTAGATATTTTAGTTAAATGGAAGAAAGTGAAAACTTGTATATGTTTCTTAATGGGAATTACTAAGGATAAAATTTTTCCGTATTTCTTTTGCTTGCAAGATGTGATCCTTCTTACCTGGGAAAGTTGAAAGGGGAAGGATTTTTAAATCCTTTTGTATTAGTCAGTTCAGGCTGCCTAACAAAATACTACAGGCTAGGTGGCTTAAGCAAGAAAAATTTATTTCTCACACTTCTGGAGGCGGAGTCCAAGATCAAAGTGCCAGCAGGGGTGGTTTCTCCTGAGGCCCCTCTTCCTCGGCTTGCAGATGGCTGCCTTGGCTGCCTTCACTTGTTCCTCACATGACAGTTTCTGCATGTGCTTGCATCCTTGCTGTCTCTCTCGCTCTCTTTTTTTCTTTTTTCTTAAGAACACTATTCATATTGGGGTAGGACTCTTTCTTTATGATCTCATTTAACTACAGTTACTAATTTAATTACCTCCTTAAAGGGCGCTGTCTCCAAATTGGGGGTTAAGGCTTTGCCCTACAGTTTTTGAGGGAACAGAATTTAGTCCACAACGCCTATTAAGTTACTGTATGTTCTCAAGTGTTATTTCTAAGCTGAAGTAATTCCAAGAAGTTAAAATAAATAAGTCAGACAAATTCCAGAAGGTTGCCTTGTCTCATAATTTGAAATACTATTCTTCCCATTCCCCTTTTTTTTTCCAGTTAAAAAAGTAGATAGAAATTTGGGAAGCAGACCCTTGGGATTTCTTAAATTTTGTGACTTATAGGTAAATGTGCTCTCTTTAATATATATTATAGGAATTGCTAGCATGTTCTTGACAGTATACATGGAAGTTTTACACTTAAGCTGTGTTAAGTAGCTTTACATATGTAAAATAACCACACTGTTCTTGCAGCATTATACTGAATTCTTGTCTGGGCCTGGAATGAAAGTTTGAATTTGTTTCCTGTTTCAACACAGGCCAAACAGCTGCGAGAGCATTACATGAGCAAGTGCAACACGGAAGTTGCGGAAGCCCAGCAGGCTGTGCAGCCCGTGCAGCAGACCATCCGGGAGCTGCAGAGAAAGGTGCGCCCCCAGAAGGGCTCCCCTGACCGGCGCTTGTTTCCGGGAGCATTTCTGCTTGTGTCTTGCTTTGGTGAAGAACTTGAACTTTCTCATTCACCTTGGAATTCTTAGCACCTACTATGGTGCCTGTCCCATAACAAACACGTATTTGCTGTTAGCAATGTTTGTTGATTGAGCAGATGTGTAGATAAATCCCCATTTGGAAGTTGTTCTCTCATTTTTTTTTAAGCTCTGATGATGTTCTCTCATCTTGTGAGGCAGCAGGTTGTCTTTTGAAGAAAGTAAAGACTTCCGTAACCTCCTTCTGATCTTAGATAAGTATATTTACAAAATCTTTTCCTTTAAGATGTCAGAACATTAGAAACATGGGTATTTTTCTTAGGGAACACATGCCATTTGTCATTTCTAAAATGGTTTTTATGAAATCGGTAGCCAGCCTTAAGAGGAGACTGTACAGGACACCCTGTTTTTTTTATTTTAACCAGTTACTCCACATTTTATTCTTCCTAGTGCATTAATTATTTAGTATTCAGGCCTATAATTTTGCTAGTTATCATAGAGTATTATGGAGTAGAATCTCGTTCCGCTTGTCAAGATTAGCAGGATGTTTTTATTATGCTGAGAAAGAGACCTGCCACCATATAAGCAGTGATTGCTGAGTTTTCATTTCGGTAATGTATTCTTTTAGCACAACTTAGTTACACAAGTATATACAATCCACAGTGGTCAGGAAGCAGGTAGGTGTTTTCTCCATGTGTGCAAAAGTAGTATGCTCCCACATGTACAGAGTGTACACTATTATAATTCCTTCAAGAATAGCATTTTTTTGCTTCCTTTGAATTTTTCACAGCACCTTTCCCAGTGATAGAAACATAGTGAGTAATGGGGTGCCTGGGTGCCTCAGTCAGTTAAGCATCCGATTTGGGCTCAGGTCATGATCTCACTGTTTGTGGGTTGAAGCCCTGCATCGGGCTCTTTGCTGACCGCTCGGAGCCTGGAGACTAGTTCAGGTCTGTGTCTCCCTCTCTCCCTCTATACCCCTCCCCCACTAGTGCTCTGTCTCTCTGTCTTTGAAAAATAAATAAATATTAAGAGAAAAATCATAGTACTGAAAAAAAAATGAACTGATGAGCTGTTGTCTTTTTTTACAGATTTATTCTAATTCTCCTTGGTGGCTGAATGTGATCCACAGAGCAATAGAATTCTCTATTGATGAGGAACTTGTTCAGCGGGTGCGAAATGAAATAACCTGCAACTACAAGCAACAAACTAGCAAGCTCTCTATGTCAGAGAAGTAAGAAAAGAGTATAAAATAGAACAACTTTATGAGTAGTGACCCCAAATACTCCGGTCATTTGATGTTAAGAAGTGCAATTACTCCCTCTCTCTCTGACCCTGCCCTGCTAGCACTGTCTCTCTCTGTCTCTCAAAAATAAAAACACATTTTAAAAAAAATCTTTAAAAAAAAAAAACAAAAGAAACTGGGTGGCTCAGTCGGTTAAGCATTTGGCTTTGGCTCAGGTCATGATCTCATTTCGTGGGTTTGAGCCCCGCATCAGGCTGTATGCTGACAGCTAACTCAGAGCGCGAAGCCTACTTTGGAATCTATCTCCATCTGTCTCTGACCCCCCCCCTCCCACCAGCTAGTGCTGTCTCTCTCTGTCTCTCAAAAAAAAAAAAAACATTTTTAAAAAATGTTAAAAAAAAAAAAAGTTCAATTAAATATCAGAACATGCTGTGATTATGAATATCTGGATTTTATATATTGTTAAGAGTGCATTTCTGACTAAAACATTAGATAGGAGCCTAAAAAAGGAAACCTGTTTTCTGTATATGAGTCATTTTTAAATATTCCCTTTTTAGTGCTTTTTTTAAAACTATAGTTAAAGTATATTTTTTGTATCTTTGTTGGACACACCCAAAGCCAACTCTAAGCAAAGTCTTCAAATAGACTTTGTTTTGGAGAATTTGGTCCTTGAGGCAAAGCATTCAGCCTCCACTGTGCAGCTCACCCCCAAAGAGCTAAGCATCGGAGCACCGCTGGGGCCCGGGTTTGCGGTGTAGGGTTCCCTGCTGTCTCCCCCATCCTTCTCTCTTCTCATCAACACTCAGCATTCGTCAGGGTCTTTGTAGATAAGTTGGATTATTGCTCTTGATGTAGAAATGGTGAATAATCCTTTCCAAAGACCAGGGGTTTTGTTTTTTGTTTTTGTTTTTGTTTTTGTTTTTGTTTTTTTCAAAAATAACTCACTCGTTTAACCCAACGGAATGTTGGTCTAATGTGGGGAATTGAGGTGTTGTGGCAGGACTGTTAATGCTAGGGAGGGGACAGAGAGAGGATCTTGTATTGCTTCCCAGATCATATCCCAGTGTAAGGTCAGCCTTGGGATTAATGTTAGTTTTTCACATAAGAACGTCTTTAAAATGTTTTAAAGTGTTTTCTTTGACTCTTGTAAAAGCCTTTCCAAATGTCTACTACAGCCCTAAAGAGATCTGCTACGTAGTCCGTGTGTCATTACTGACCCAGGGGTGCAGTCACCCTCTTTCTCACCGTACGGAACTTGATGGGCCTCATTTCTGAGGCCTCTGCAGTACGTCATGCTCTCGACTGCACTTCCGTGTTCCCTCTTAAGCCCAAGAGTCCCCATTCCAGGATAAGTTGTCATTTAAGTCATGGTTCATTTTATCCAGTTTTAAAGCTATATACTAATGTGCGCTGCCAGCGTTATGGAAGTCACCGATAAGAAAATATTAAAATTATTTTGAGGGTTTTTCTTTAAATCACATAGAAACTACTGAAAAGTTGCAAATTCCTGTGTATGCGAACATAGTCCTGTTAAAAGTGGGTCCCAGGGCTATAATAGGACCTATAGGTAATGTAAAATATGCCACTTATTACACATTTTTCTCAGAAACATTAAACATCAATAGAAAGTAACAAAACCCTTTCAAAATGGGTAACTTATACTATGCTAACTATACTAGGAATAAAATTAAAAATTTTTTAATTTTAGTTTTAAATGTATAACTTATATTACATCTTGGTGAGTTAATATTTTCTATATTACATGTACATTCAGAGATCATTTTAGCACTGCTGCTGTGTTTTCCAGTGAGATCAGGATCTCAGAAATCAAATCATTCATGCTTGTCTCTTAACACTTCTTAAGAAAGGAAAATCTTAGTGATTAAGAGCACAGGGAGATTCTTGAGTCAGACTGCGTGTGTTCATCTCCCAAATCCCCCACTTAGCTAGCTCTGTGACCCTGGAAAGGTTATTTAAGCTCTCTGTATCTTAATTTCCTCATTCATAAAACCAAAAGCATTGTTGTGAGGATTAGTAAATTTATATCTGCAAGGTGCTTGTATACTTAGAAGAGTGCTTACCATTTAGTATAATGTGAATTATTATGTGTTCTTTTTAACGTAAAGGACTTACAAGAGAGAATATTGCTAAGATTTAAATGCTGATCTATGATCACTTTTTAGCCCCGAGTCACATAATTTGTGAATAATACTGATGTGAACAATATTAATTCCCAACCTAATGTGTTCTTGTTTTCCTGTGCAAATTCTTTCAGAAATTATTGAGCACCTGTTGTATCTATTACATACTTCTAAAATTTATTCCTTTTTTAATTTTTTTTAACATTCATTTTTGTAAGATGGAGTGTGAGTGGGGGAGGGGCAGAGAGAGAGGGAGACATAAAATCTGAAGCAGGCTCCAGGCTCTGAGCTGTCAGCACAGAGCCCGACAGGGGGCTCGAACCCATGAACCATGAGATCATGACCTGAGCCAAAGTTACATATTTTTTAAATATATGATATAATTCTTATTTTCTAAATATTAGCTTAATGAGAAGACAAACCCATGAACAATTTGAGAAGTAGAAGTATGTATAAAAACTTGAAGATAACAACATTTAAAAATGAATGGTATTTTCAATAAACTTCATGGACAGAAAGAAACATAGATTAGTGTTATAAAATACTGAGGAAGCCTTCAGGAAGCAAAATGGACTCTTTGGAACAATTTGGAGAAAAGTGTGAATTGCATTTTAGGAGAGAAAGGATATATTCTTAAGCCAACAAATCCCATTTATATTTTCATTTTCTAATCTCTTATTATTCTAGGCTTTCTTTCTCATTTCATAAACCCATTCACATACACCCATACATTCCTTTTCTTAACACATTTTACTCAGTTTATCAAAAACAGTGTTTGGGTTTAACTCCTAACTCTGCTACATAGTAACTTTGTAACTTAAATTATTTTAATTCATTAGGCTTCATCCATAACATGAGCCCAATTGTATCTGTTGAGATTATATAGAAAAGAGCTTGGTAAAATGCCTGGCATCATATAGTGAATGCTTAATAAAATGCATATATATGTAAATAATATATATTGTAAAATATATGTGATATGCATATACACACATATATACATATATGTATGTATTTATAAATTCTTTGTAGCAAGGAATATAACTCTTGGCTACTTTTCTTCTCAATTTTTCTCTTTATTTTTCATCCGGTAATTTCCCTCTTATATAAAGCAAGGATTTTCGGAAAGGACATTTTTGGTATCTTTTACAATAAATAACCCAATAACCTTGTCTCCTAGTAGATTGAACATACTACTAAAGTAAATTCACTCAAGGTAGACTACATAAAATGCACAATTTCTTTAACACTTTATTTGGCAGTCTGAAATTGAGGATTTTTTTCTGATTCTTTTCTGAATTTGAGGAAATTGACCCACTGCTCTTTTGTTTGCTTTGTGTGTGATGCTGGTGATGCAAATCAGGTTCCATGACTGCAGAGGTCTTCAGTTCTTACTTACAACACAAATGGAAGAGCTGAATAAATTCCAGAAGCTAGTAAGAGATGCTGTAAAAAACCTGGAGGGACCTCCATCTCGTAATGTTATTGAATCGGCAACAATCTGCCACCTCCGACCAGCCAGACTTCCCCTCAACTGGTAGGTGACTGGAGAGGTCATGCGGTGAAATGGCTGAAATGGTGTCACTCCATTATGGTAGTTCTTCTGAGAGAAGAAACAATGTCTCATCTAATAACAGGTCTTCATTTAAATTCAGACGGAAGTGGAAAGAGATACATTATTAATGTACTTTTTAAAAAATTCTCAAGAACCACATACTGAAAAGTATGTAAATTTTTTCTTAAATGGTATATTTGTTGTAAAGAAAAAGTGAAGTATAAAACACTAATAAGCCTCTTTTAGAAATTACCTGATCGCTATGTTTGTGAATATTTCTCTGATCATTTTTTTCTCTTTCAGCTGTGTCTTTTGTAAGGCGGATGAATTGTTCACAGAGTATGAATCAAAGCTGTTTTCCCACACGTGAGTTCACTGGGTGATTACCATCAGGAAAGTGAAACCATTATAAGACTTGGTGTTTTGATTTATAAGACTGTGTTTTCCTCACAGTAACTTTCATGTGTTTTTTTTCTTTAATTACATCAATTCAGTGAACTTTAGCATATGATCATTTAGCTGCTCAGTTTCACTTATATAAAAGTTATTCCCAGGGCCGCCTGGGTGGCTCAGTCGGTTGAGAATCCGGCTTCAGCTCAGGTCATGATCTCGCGGTTCTTGGGTTCGAGCCCCGTATCGGGCTCTGTGCTGACAGCTCAAAGCCTGGAGCCTGCCTCAGATTCTGTGTTTCCCTCTCTCTCTGACCCTTCCCTGCTCATGCTGTCTCTCTCTGTCTCTCAAAAATAAATAAAAGACATTAAAAAAATTTTTTTTAAGTTATTCCCAAATGCTCATGTCGTCTAGTAATGTGTAATGGAGGGACAGTTTAGAGGAGTGACAGACTCTCAAGTCCAACGAATTTTAGCTCATGTCCTTCCCAGCTGTTGCGGACGAATTACCTCTCTAAGCCTCAGTGTCCTCATTCATGAAATGACGATAAAAACAATACTTACCTCATCGAGTTTTTTATGAATGTTAAATTTTAAAATGCACACAATTGCTTAGCATAGTGTGTGATACATGGTAAGAGTTCTATAAAAGGTTAGCTCTCCGTCTGCTTTCTCCAACACAAATTTGAAGCTTTCATCCCATGTCAAGGATTAAGGTACCTAGTGAATCATAATAGCTATGGTATTTGCAAAATTAATTCTATGTAACAAACATGGAAATTGAGAAAAGGCTAAGTTCCGATCATCTTAAAGAAAAAAGACCTCAATAGTGTACTTTGAGGTCATGTTATCATATTGTTTTGTTTTGTTTTGTTTTGTTTTGTTTTTCCATGGTTGGTGGTAGTGTTTTATGTTATGGTAATTCTCATAGCTAGATTTTAGCCTGAAATTTATAGCCATTTTTTATTTCATCAGATTATTGGTCTAGACCCTGGACAAATTTGTCATTATGCCTCTATCATTTTCAGAACTGCTGATCTTTTCTAAAGACTTGCAGGCATGATCTTGTAGACAGGATATTGGAAGTTGTTGATGAAAAGTTATTGACCTTGCTTCTCGGTTGGCTCTGCCAGTGGGACTTTGCCATGCTTGTTCCCCACTGACCGCAGTTACTGCTTCTCCTCTCATGTGTTCTCAGAGTCAAAGGCCAGACTGCAATATTCGAGGAGATGATAGAAGATGAAGAAGGACTGGTGGATGATCGAATACCCACCACCAGCCGGGGTTTGTGGGCAGTAAGTGAGACAGAACGATCTATGAAGGCATTGCTGTCGTTTGCAAAATCGCATAGATTTGATGTTGAATTCATTGATGAAGGAAGTACGTCAATGGATCTTTTTGAAGCATGGAAAAAGGAGTATAAGGTATAGTATTTTAATGTTTTTTCCAATTTTAATTTTTCTTCTTCATTTCATTATTACTTTTCTCTCTTCAGTTTTTAAAAATCTGCTTTAGAGATTTGAGGTATCATGATTTCTCTTTCCCTAAAATGTAATGATTATAATGAAGAAGAAGAAATACAATAATACTGAACAAATAAGGAACTTCTATGTATTAAATTACTAAAAGAAAATTATTACTGAAATGAAATTGATATGAATGATATTTAATTTAGATGTGAAAACATTTCATTCTATTTATTCTTAGTGTGATGTTACACTGGAATTCTGTGAAATTAGAGTTTCGTTTGCTTTTGTTCTGTGAATAATCAAACCCCAATAACTTCAAAGATTGAAGAACACAGAAATGTTTCTCAACCTACAGTGCTGGAAACCATTGCAGTTAAAAAAATAGAAAGTGACCCTTTCTATTTATATTTTGATAATTTTATCATATTATAACTTTACTTGAAATGATTTCCAAAATTCATTGGTTTTGAATTATTGTTTATATTTGGATTTGTTATCTATTATCCTGCTTTGAAGGTGAAATCTGGGAGGAACTGAAAGAACTGTTTTATTTATAATATTATAATTCCTTTTATATATTTTTTAAAAATCTGAGGTTCTTGACTTCTAAAGCAAGATAAAAAGAGAAAATATGCTATCTGTAATATCATTTCCTATGTTTGATAAATTGGGGGATAATACCTTTATTGGGGGATAATACCTTTATAGTTGAAATCATTGATTCATAGTAAGTTGTTTCTTCTCACATTACTATTCTAAATGCAAAAGCACATTAACACAGGTAATTACAGCGAGTTATTAGAAGAGGACAGTATTCTGTACAGTATCCAGTTGCCCCTGCATTTTTCTTCTGAGCTTATTTTGATGACCACCTATGTCTCAGTTTTCTCAGATCTTGTGAATGTGTTCTCTGTAGCACTGCAGACCAGACTCTTGGACAGCAATGCAAATTAATAAGCTACTGTTAGACACATCAGTTGGGGTCTTCCTCAGAGCATAATGTTAGTGAAGAAAGACTATCAAAGATTTTATACTGACTGATAACCTTTCTGTAAATTTCAGAAAAATGTATACCCAAATTATTAAGAATGTGTAGATTAGTATAGTTCCAGTGAAAAGTACAGAATAGTGTGTCCAGTTCAGAACAGTGGTTAGTCCACTATAGGGACGAGGGAAGAATATGTGAGGAAAGAGTGATACAGTCAGGAAGGAGCACAGGAGCTCGCCAAGGCATTGGGATTGCTCTTTCTTAAATTGGATATTGAGTACTCATTTGTATATTTTAGTATTCTTATTATCTCATATATATATATCACATATATGTATCTCCTATATATGTCTTGTGTATATATATACACACACATATATGATTTTGAAAATGTGAAATAGTTTATAATAAAAATATTTCTTAAAAAAAAATAAAGATTCCATCAGGCTAATAATGACCTACAAAGATCTGTGGCCCCACCCAGATATTTGTGGGTGTTCTGTTCCTAAGATTCTAAAGACGCCATATTCTGCAGTGGCCTGTGGAGGTTATTGAGTCATCTGTCCTCATCTTAAAAAATGGCCCCCAAACTGCTTGTGTCTTAGACTTCACTTATGTCTTAGGGTTTGGACTTCACTGAAAGACTTTTGATCATGGCACATTTTGGTGGTTTTAGCCAATTTTTAATTACGTGCATTAATTACCACTGACGTCATGCTTTCTGTTCTTCTAGTTGCTGCATGAATATTGGATGGCTCTAAGGAATCGTGTGTCTGCTATTGACGAACTTGCAATGGCTACAGAGCGACTGAGAGTGCGCCATCCTAAGGAGCCGAAGCCCAGTCCGCCTGTTCTTCATATCATTGAACCACATGAGGTAATTTGCAAGAAATCAGAGAAAAGAGCACAGCCAATAGGTGTCACAAAGTCCTGTGTCCATAGAAGAGAGAGTCAAGGCAGTGATCTCTTCCATAAGAATGTATTTAATCTCTGCTCTTAGTTTGAACCATATAAAAACGATTGCTTTTAGAAGTTAAAATAGAAAACAATATCCTATCTAACCTATGCATAGAATTCACTATTTTGGTTTGTTTTTCTCCAGATTGCATATTCGTGTTTTTTTGAGCACCTTCTGTGTGCCAGAATTTAAAAGTGGTCTCAGTCAGTTTTTAGACTTAAGTCCTTCTTGCCTCAGTTTTTTCAGGAATAGAAGAAGCTTCCATAAGAACAATCAAAAACTTTTCTTTTGCAGGGCTCCTGGATGGTTGTTTAAGCATGGGACTTCTGCTTAGGTCATGATATCATGGTTCTTAAGTTCAAGCCTACCATCAGACTCTCTGCTGTTAGCACAGAGCCCACTTTGGGTCCTCTGTCTCCTTGTCTCTCTACCCCTCCTCCGCTCACATATGTGCGGGCAGGCGCACACACCTGTGCACTTTTTCTTAAAAATAAGTGCACATTAAAAAAAAACTTTCTTTTGAAAATTTCCTTTGCTAATGATAAACAGATATTGATAACTCATCTTCTAATAAATCCCTCTTTATATCCCAGGAATAAAAAATGACTCTTTCAACCTTTTCTCTCCCATATTACAATATAATTTCCCTTATACTTTTATTCCTTGTATGTGCTTTATCTTTTAAATCTTTTTGTTTCTCTAAAGCTTGGAGACTGTACCTCAGAAAAACTTAGAAATCCTCATTTTATTCTGTCTCAGCTTTTAAACCTTGAATTGTAATTTTTTTCTATGTAACCAAAATCCTTTTTTTATAATCTTCTGCTATTTTCTACTGGGCAAAGGAGGGACGGAGTGGGGGTGGGGATGTGAGTGTGTGTGTGCAGGGAGCATCTTCCTGGGTTTCATAAAATTACTCTGACCAAAACAGCAGATCACTTAGTTTTTCTTTATTTCATGGGTATTACTGAAAAATGGTACATAAATAGAATTTGGGTTGATTTTTATCCAACTTCAAGTTTATAGGAAAACTTCATTTTTATTGAAGTTTGTCTTCTGTACAGCAATATAGATAGAATGATAGATAGAGAGGTATTTCCTTTTGAAATATCTAGTGTCTGTTTTGCAAATTTGAGTTTTCATATGTCAATGGGTTTGCTTAAAATAGGACACAATTATTCATTATTCAGGAAGGATTGTGTATGTTTAATACAATTTTACCATCTTTCTAAGAGAGAATAAAGAAGTTGTTTTGTTTTTTAGGTAGAACAGAATCGTATAAAACTACTAAATGATAAAGCTGTTGCTACATCACAGCTTCAGAAGAAACTTGGGCAGCTTCTTTACCTCACTAACTTGGAGAAGGTATTGTGTTTAAGTTAAGTTTAAAAGTGTGCTACTTTTTCCCATGCAGAACATCAATAAACCTTAGCATCTCTTTCTATGTAATCTGTTAGTCCCATAATTAATGGTACAGGTTTGTTTTTTTAATCAGTCTTTTTTGTTTGTATTAATTATACCAGAACACTAGTTATATCTATACTAGCTACACGTATCACAACAATGATGTTGTGTTATACAGATTATAGAAAGGGTGTATACAATATAGAGTATAGAAGAATGTAAGCAGACTGTAGTTCAAAACCTTGACTAGTAGAAGTATTACAACATACCTCTAGGCAAAGATTACATTGTATCATCTTTCTCTTCTCTCTCTCTCTCTCTTCTCTCTCTCTCTCTCTCTCTCGTATATTTGGAACTATAAAATGCTTGGAAGGCTACTAAATCAGAAAATATTACAATGAATTATTTAATGTAATTCAAAACACATTTTTTGAGTTGTGAGCAGAATATTATATTGGACATTGATGAATGTGATTCCATTTAGTTGAGAAGCTAAATGGCTTTTGGCAGTGCCTTACACAAAGAGATATAATAGACTTTTGGATAGGACAGAGGAAGGAAAGCAGGAGACTAGGGTTGGTCCTGAAAACGGATACAAAATACATTTAAGTGGATCCGTAAATCCCAGCGAGGATAACACGAAAAGTTGACATTCACTGTAAGTGAAACAGCACAGTGGTTAAGCAGATCACCTTGGGATCCAGACAGTTCAGGTTTGGATCTTGACACCACTGTTTTCTATATCTAGGGCTTTATTTAAGTTATTTACCTCTCCTTGCCCTGTCTGTAAGATGAAAATAATAACATTATCTTGCAGGGCTCTCTTGAGAACTGTGTAAATTAATATAGGAAAAATTCCTAATTTATTAAGCACTTGCTAGGTCTTTGCTATTAATATTATCATATTGTTACTGATATTACTACGATGACTGCTCTTATCCTCGCAGGAGAAAAATATGGAGGAAAACTTAAAAGTCAGTCTCATGCAAAATGCTAGCATTAGAGAAATAATGTGGAAAAAATTTCTTAATATTCCTAAATGTGAGTTCTTTTAGTGTTAGATTTCTATACTTTAAATGTGAAAGTCAAAACTAAGAAATAGTTAATTGTTAGTTATAGGATATAAATCGATATCCTCTATTTGTTGAATTGGTTTTTTTTTAATTAAAAATCTAAGGATATATAATCTAACTAGAAAATCCAATTCAGCTAATAAGCAAAGGAAAATCAAATTAAGTTCGTACCATTTCCTGCTGACAAATAGGCAAAGATTTTTAAAATAACACTCCACAGGGGTGCCTAGATGGCTTAGTTGGTTAAGTGTCAGCTCTTGATTTTGGCTCCAGTCATGATCTCATGACTCATGAGTTCAGGCCCTGCATCAAGCTCTGCACTGCCAGCACAAAGCCTGCTTGGGATTCTCTGTCTCCTTCTCTCTCTGCCTCTACCCCACTTATTCTCTCTCTCTCTGTGTCTCTCAAAAATAAATAAACCAAAAAAAAATCTTTAACACTCCACTGTGGTGAAAGGGCAGTGAATGGATATTTTGTGTATTACCAATGGGAATATAAGTTGTATAGTCTTTTCCTGAAAATACTTTGACAGATATTAGCAATTTTAGGTAATTCATATCCTTTGACTCAGTAATTCTTAGAACTTTTCCTGAATATTCTAAGTAAATAGAAATTTGGGGAGTAAATTAGATATGAGGGTATTTATTGCAATATTACACTCTCTCAAATTAAAATAAATAAGTTGAGAGAAAATAACAAAATTAAACAAAAAATAAAACTATAAATGGAGAATAATCCCAATTTTATGTGACTGTTTAAAGTAAATAAAAAATAATAAACTAAACAAGTTTTTAAAATTTTCTGGCAGTCAGCAGGTACTTACTGCGCACCTACGATGTATATGCATTGTAGTAGGAGTTTGAGATAGACAGACTTGGTCCTTGGCCTCAAGGAACTTCATGTATGTAATTTGATGCAATTTGATGTGGACAGATCATACATAAGCACTCTTCAAATAGTGATTTAATAAGATGTTAGTGAGTCACCTTAACTTGGGAAATAAAATGCAAGTTAATCACTTAAAGCAGAGTGGCATACATTCAAGAGCTCTGAAAAAATTTAAAGATGAACATGTTATGTTGTTGATCAGCAGTTTTCAGTATCAAGTAAGAGAAAACTGGTCAAGTTCCAGTAAGATTTCAAAGCATAAAGGTCTCCAGTACATAAATGTTGAATTACTATGTTGTACACCTGAAGTTAGTATGTGTCAGTTATATCTCAGTTAAAAAAACATGTTGTTCAGACGAAGTTTTCTAAATACTAAGCAACCCCAAGATATTTTTAGTAGTCTGCTGATTTGAAGACTGCTACTTCTCTATGGGAATAGCAGGGGTGTCTTACCATTACCTTATTAATGGTAAAGACAGTAGAAACCTGTAGAAGCAAAAAGGTTGAGGTGAAATGATGTTCTGGGGAAGGAAGAGCTCTCTCTAGGTAGTCAGTGAAACCAGACTCATAACTTCAGTGTCTGTGAGTCTAATATACTTTCCTTTATGTTTTCCTCAACATTAAAACCTGACAATTTGGTGACTTTTTGAAGCTTAGAATTTTTTGAAATAGTTATAAAGAGATTTTGAAGAGGTCTGTTATACTTCAATATAATTCCCAGGCAAAATGAGTCTCAAATCAAAGATATTTCTGCTTTCTAGTTATTTGCTTTGCCCTAGTGAGATTACAGCAGAATACTGAGAAGAAATCTAAGGAGATCTGTAAATAAGTGCTGCTTCTTCCCAAGTCTGTGATCGTGCACCCAGTGGATGTACAGAATAAATATCTTTCCAGGTTTTAAGGAGCCTTTATTTCAAAATTCCAAATAACATTTTTTAAAATAACACATATTTCTTTACAACAAAAATAGCTTGAAAATAAAATTTTGAGAATTTACCTGTTGTATCACATTTTGCTTTTCATTTTGCCTGTGACAATAGTCACAAATGTAGTAATACAACTTTTAACAAACTCTAATGTAAGTTATTTCCATTTTATTGTTATTGTTGTTCCGTGAATAATATTTGTAAGTCCTGGGAATATTAGTATTAAGTAATATTAAAAAAACTTTTTTAATGTTTATTTTTGAGATAGTGATAGAGTACAAACTAGGGAGGAGTAGAGAGAGAGAGGGAGACACAGAATTTGAAGCAGGCTCTAGGCTCTAAGCCGTCAGTAGAGGCCTGACGTGGAGCTCGAACTCACGAATCGGGAGATCATGACCTGAGCCAAAGACGGCACTCAATCAACAGAGCCACCCCTAAGTAATATATTATTAAATCACCTTAATTACTAGGTTATTTAAATAGCAATTGCCAACATTTACTTTTATAAATGAGTTCTAAAATGCATATCAGGTTTTAAAATGCAACTAATCTAGTTTTTATTTTTTTGAACAGTCTCAAGATAAAACATCAGGAGGCATTAATCCAGAACCTTGTCCAATCTGTGCTCGGCAGCTGGGAAAACAGGTGAAATAATAATGAAGATCATATGCATTTATAAAATACTTTATGCTTTTCAAAGGCATTTACCTACAATATCTCTCTTTTTCTCTCATAACAGTTTTATGTCCAGGGCAAAAATTACCTCCATCTTAAAACAGGGCCAGTGGTTCAGTGAAATTCTCTAATGCCACACATGCTTGAGCATGCTCCTCCTAAGTGATAGGTGAAAACATATTTCTAGAATAACCCCATGTTTTTCATTAAAGGTGCATAGTTCTGCTTATTGTCTCCAATCACAAGATCAAGTCTAAGTAATTTGTCGGTTTAACCTGTGTATTTGGTAATTGTACAGAAATATAGCATATATAGATTTACTTACGTCATTACAGAGGTATAGTAACATGGCTTTTACTTGGGATTATTAATATCTAGTAATGCCAGGCTTTAAAGTATAAATAATATCTCTCCTGGGGGAATTTAGATGTGATTTTTACAAGGCCATTATGTCAGTTAAGAATAAATATTTGTTTTTGAATGTTGGTGTACAAATGTCTCTAAAGTTAATGGCACAATATTAGCTACTTGGAAACTGAGAATAGAAATGTATAGACACTGGTGACTTCTGAGAAAAGTCACTGATAAAAATGTGATAAAAATGGAAAGAGTCATGATGTAAGTAGTATCTTTGTTACTTTTAGGGTTTTTTTAATGTTTTTTTATTTATTTTTAAGAGACAGATAGCACGAGGAGGGGAGGGTCAGAGAGAGAGGGAGGCACAGAATTGGAAGCAGGCTCCAGGCTCTGAGCTAGCTGTCAGCACAGAGCGTGACGTGGGGCTTGAACCCACGAACAGTGAGATCATGACCTGAGCTGAAGCTGGACGCTTAACTGACTGAGCCACCCAGGCGCCCCTGTTACTTTTAGTTTTGATGAATTCATGCAACTGGAATGAACCAGAAATTTTGTTTAATGTATGTCTTAAATATTTCCAGTTTTTAAAATGCTTTCATATACATTATGTCATTAATTTTAGTACAACCCATATTGTAGTATAACCCATATTTCCTACACTTAGGTGAACATTCTAGTTGTAACAAGAGTAACAAGACTTTACTTTTTTTATCTCTGTTCCCAGTCACAGTCTTAGGAAATCTAGATCCTTTTTAGCTTCCCAGTTCCTCTTCCCCTCCTACTTTGCAGAATCCGCCAGGGAAACTGGCAAACACCCCTGGCGCCATTGCCATTGTCTCGTCTTGGGTTTGGGCAAGGCCAGTCAGCTTCCAGTCCCTCCTGAGGCCCCAGTGCCAGGTGTCTCTGGTTTCTCCTCATTTGCAGATGTAGATGAGATTTTCCTGTTCAGCTTGTTCTGCGAAGGTCTCCTGAGCAGGTTCTCTCCAGTGGAGGAAGTGCCCCTGACCCGCACTGGCCCTGAAGGCACACAGGTAGAGCAGCGCACTGCTGTGTCTACAGAAATGCTCATGAAACAGCTCCTTAATTTTACCGCAGCCTCACCTCCCGCCGACCGGCACGTGTGCTCGAGAGCCCATGTGCGGCCGAACATCGGCATGAGCAGCATCAGCAACTAAAGCCCCAATCAGCTCCTCCCCTTCGCAAAACTTATATTACAAACAAGTGGATATGCCTCATTTTTCTCTTCCCTGAGTGTGAATTCTTTTCTAAGGGACTTCTTTGTCCTGCCAAGTGCCTCAGGTGGGCCCAGCCGTGCACCTTCTTTCCATGCGCGTCCATACGTGTCCAAACCCTAGGAAAATACAGCTTGGTGCTTAGGGACCTAGTCACTCATAACACCACTCAGTTGTTGTTGTTGTTGTTTACCAGGGGGAGAAAGTTAAGTAATTTCAGGACTGATCCCTCCCCTAAAACCAATACGCGTCTGCATCCCGCATTGCCAAACCCGGGGTGTCTCCAGGGTGTATTCCAAGAGTCAGAGTCATTGTACTTTACTTGAAGTAGGACAAAGGGGTTTCAAAAATGTGTTTTTATTTATTTATTATGGGTTTTTTTAATGCATCCAGAACCACTTTTATTTTATTTTTTAAATATTTTATTTCTTTTGGAGAGAGTGCAAGTGGAGAGGGGCAGAGAGAGAGAGAAAGGGACAGAAGATCTGAAGCAGTCTCTGCACTGACAGCAGAGAGCCAGACGTGAGGCTTGAACTCATGAGCTGCAACATCACGACCTACAAGATCACAACCTGAGCCAAAGTTAGACGCTCAACTGACTGAGCCACCCAGGTGCCCCCCAGAACAGCTTTTAAAATAAATCTGAGATACTAGCCTGTCTCATTTTAAATATAATGAATACTGTAACATGTGAAGATGTAAATCCATTTAATGAGTTATATAGAATATACTGATGATGATATTATCTCCAAGTTAATGTTGTTCTCAGTCCTTCCGTTATATCTGCTGTTACAGTGCTAAAAGAGTAATTTGCAGAGGCGCCTGTGTGGCTCAGATGGTTAAGTGTCCAACCTTGACTCAGGTCATAATCTCACAGCTTGTAAATTCAAGCCCCATGTCAGGCTCTATGCTGACAGCTCAGAGCCTAGAGCCTGCTTCCAATTCTGTGTCTCCTTCTCTATGCTCCTCTTCCACTCACACTCCGTTTCTCTCAAAAATAAATAAACATTTAAAAAGAAATTTTTAAGAGTAATTTGCATTCTTCCCAAATACTGAAATGAGAACACCAACATAGAAAATAATGAGGACTAGCTATTATGCTCACAGTGTGAGTGGAACTAAAGGCTATGAAAGCTTATTCTAGTTTGACTAAAAAATAGTTAATTTTAACGTACAACTTAGCTTTTATGACTTAAAGAATATTGTCATAAAACATTTAGGGAGTGAAATGACTTCCTTCTTCTTTTACTATGGTTATAGATTGGAAGGCATCTTTGATAGCATCTCACTGAAGGATGTTCGATGTGTTTTCTTTTTCAGTGGGCAGTACTGACCTGCGGACACTGTTTCTGCAATGAATGCATTGCAATTATTATTGAGCAGTACAGCGTGGGGTCTCACAGGAGCTCCATTAAGTGTGCCATCTGCCGCCAGACCACATCTCATAAAGAAATCTCCTACGTCTTCACCTCCGAGAAAGCCAGCCAGGAAGAGGACATCCCTGTGAAGGTAAAGGAGGTTAAGACATGTAGAAGCACAGAGCAATAGAGTAGGAATCAGTCTCTAGCAGTGAGAGCATCAAAATCAGAACAAGGCTGGCACGGCGAGTATGTGGAGACCACCCTTCCTGTTTGTAGGAACACTGCCTCAAAGCCCCAGCTCCACCATCGTTACGTTCTGTGTGACAGGAACACAGGAACCCTTTTTCCAACACGGCTAGCCATAGTCAGGTCCACTGTGGCAAAAAGGTAACATTAAAATTTTAGTTCCCCATCATCTTTGATAACATTTCTGTCTACGACAAACAGAGCTCTGGTTAAATTAGAGATTTACTTAAAGAAAGCTTCTTCCTCATTCTTTCATTCACCCTAAATAGCAGGGAAAAGGGATGAGCCCAAACTAATTGGAGGAAAAAATACAGTGGTTACTAAAATTAATGCTGTCACAAGAAAGAGATAGTATACTTTTTTTTTTTTTATGTTTATTTACTTATTTTGAGGAGGTGGGGTGGGCAGAGAGGGAGAGAGAGAATCCCAAGGCAGGCTCCGGGCTCAGCACCAGGCTTGATCCCACATCCCTTGATTTTGGGAGCCTGTCTTAGGGGCTCATTCATGACTTGAGCCAAAATCAGGAGTCAGATGCTTAACCAACTGAGCCCTCAGGTGTCCCAAGAGAGAGAATATACTTTTAAATGACATGGATTGGTATTTCATGGTAGAGCCAAAACTTGGCTTTATTTTCCTAATTTTTCCCATTCTTCATTCACATTTTTAAGAAAATGACTAGAATTTGAAATCCAAATAGGATCTGTACTTGGATTTTCTGTCTAAGTGACATCTATTTAGTGACAAACCTTTATTAGAATTCTTTGTTCTTTGTCTTCTTAAACATGCTTTTTTTCCTTACTAACCAAATTTAGACAAAAAACAAATCAATATATGATTTTAGGGAATATAGGTCTGAAGGAGTAGTTTGAGAGTTAAAAATCCTTACTTTTTTTTTATTTTAACATTTATTTTTGAGACAGAGAGAGACAGACAGGCAGAATGTGAGCAGGCAAGGGGCAGAGAGAGAGGGAGACACAGAATCCAAAGCAGGCTGCAGGCTCTGAGCTGTGAGCACAGAGCCCGATATGGGGTGCAAACTCAAAAACCATGAGATCGTGACCTGAGCTGAAGTCAGACACTTAACCGACTGAGCCATCCAGGTGCCCCTAAAAATCCTTATATTTAAGAATTGTATTTTTTGAGGAAAATTAACTTCAAGTTGAAACTATCAGGAGTTAGGCAAGTGTTAGGACTCCCTCTCCTGAGAAAAGTGTGGTTGACTTAAAGAATGTGTAAATGTTGTTTATTCCTACTGTTATTTGAGTAAAACCTGAAAATGTCAATCACATTGCTCTCTAGTGTGTTGAGATAAACAGAATCCTTAAGTTGAAATGAACATCCTTTCATTCATTCATTCATTTATTCCATACATGTTTATTGGTTATATAGTGTGTGTCAGGCAGTGTGCTGGGCCTCACTGATACAACATGCACTCCTGAGTAAAACAGACGTGATTGCTGTCCCCGTGGACTGTACAGGTTGGCAATTTTGGGGAAGGAATTTTTGTTGGAGCAGGAAGCACAGACAGTACATAAATAATTACTATATTAGAATTGTGATAAGCCCTGCGAAAGAAAATCAAACCTGGCTCCTCTGAGGGAGTGACAGTTAAGTAGATGTCTAAAGGATGAATGAATTAACCCAGCTGGGGTGAGGAGAAAAGTGAACGAGTGGGGAGGAGGCTGCGTGGAAATCCCTGAGACAAGAAAGAACTCAGTGGAACTCAATGGCTGCGGTGTAGAAGGCACAGGAGACAATGGGATGAAATGAGTCTGGAAACCAAAAGGGCCAAATGCTGAATATTTGAGAATTTTCCTTTCATATAAACAGAAAGGTATTACATGTTATAAGCAGAGAAGTATCCTGATTAGATTTGAGTCTTTAAAAGATCCCTTCCTGGTCACCTAGGTGGCTCAGTCAGCTGGGCATCTGACTCCGGCTCAGGTCATGACCTCATGGTTTGTGAGTTTGAGCCCCTCCGTCAGGCTCTATACTGACAGCTCGGAGCCGGGAGCCTGGAGCCTGCTTCAGAGTCGGTCTCTCCCTCTCTTTCTGCTCCTCCCCCACTCATGCGCATGCTCTCTCTTTTTCTCTCTCAGGGATACTTAAACATTAAAAAAGTAAAAAAATAAGAGATCCCTTCCTTGCAGCGTGGAAATTAGATTAGCAGGATAGAAAAGAAGGGGAAAACGTTGGAGAGACCAGTTCAGGAGGCCAGAGCTGTAGTGATAGTGGCTTTGCTTAGGTTCCGGTCATGGAGAGAGAAGCGGATCTAGTCAGGAGATAATTAAAGTAAGGTTGAATAGATAGAATGCTGCAGGGGCTGATGAAGCAGATTTTGTAGGTGACCCCCTGGTTTCTGAAGTGAAAAATTAGGTGGAAAATAGTATAGTTACCAGTAAAAAGTATTTGGAAGAAGGTACATTTAAACATACTGTCTTTGAAATGCCTAAGATACCCAAGTACAACTATGCAGCAAAGTACTGCTGTGTGGAGCAGGAGATTGAAAATTCAGAGTCATTAGCAGAAGTGATGTTTGAAGCCAGAAGTGAATGGGATTACTCAAGGAAAGTCAGACCAGGTTCTTAGGACTCCAGGGCTCTTTAAAATTTTTTTAACATTTATTCTCTCTCTTTTTTTTTTTTGAGAAACCCAGTGTGAATGGGGGAGAGGCAGAAAGAGAGAGAGAGAGAGAGAGAGAGGGAGGGAGGGAGGGAAAGTCAGAATTCGAAGCAGGCTCCAGGCTCTGAGCTGTTAGCACAGAGCACAGTGTGGGGCTCGAACCCACGGACTGTGAGATCATGACTTGAGATCATGACCTGAGCTGAAATTGGTCAGGCTGAGCCACCCAGGCGTCCCTCTAAGGCTCTTTACAGGTTGAATAAAAGAGGAAGAGCTGGGGGCCCAGGCTCCTGAGGAGAGTGCTGCCGGCAGAGGCCACAGGAGAACCACTTCGGTGACGAGGCAGTCACCAGCTGTATCAGGGATGTTGAGGTGGCTCACCTACACTGGGGACCGTTTTGGCTGATGAGCGTCATTGATAACTTCAGAAGGCGCTCTTTCCCTGGGAATGTAGAGGCAGAAAGCAGATTGGGAGGGAATGAGGAGTGAATAAGAAATGAGTAATAGAGAAAATGTGCAGATATTTTCTAATAAATTTAGCTTTGAAGGAGAAAAGAAAGAATTGTAACCAGCAGAAGATACAAAGTGCGGAAGGGGGGTTTGTGGCAAGAGGGAGGAGGCTGTTTTGTCTTAGTGTCTTTTTTTTTTAAGATAAAGGTTCTTGAGTATGTTTAATCTCTGGCAAAGTAGGATAGTTTGAAGATATAGGAGAGAGAAGGGATGATCTGCAATGTAAGTTTCTTGAAAAGACAGTGTTGACATAAAAAGAAAGTGGAAATTCCACTGAAATCAAATAACAGTGAGGTTGGGCTGCTGAGCAGACAAACCCATAAGAGCACGTGTCAGCGGATGGGATTTTTTTAGTCGTTTCAGAAAGGACAGGCATTCAGTACTCCAGGTGTGGCTGCAGAAGCGGGTGACCCAGGTGAGGTGGAGGAGAGAAGGTGCCAGAAGATGAAGTGGTCAGGCTTGAATGTTGAAGGGGTTGTCCCCATGGGCAGTGTACCCTGCCCTGAGCTGAGGTATGGACTTAACGATTTTGAGATAGGCACCAGAATCCTTTCGTGAGTGAGAGCTAGTGTTCAGGAAATGATGGCAGCAACTGGGCCTCATGAGGCCTAAAAGAGTGGAAATTTTTATAAAAATGAGAAATAATGATCTGAAACCTGCATCGGGGACCAGAGGATACCAGTGCTCGTAGTGCAAGGAATATGAAAGAACGGATGTCTCCATCAAGAGGCCTGCTGAGCTAGCGGTGTGCTCAGAGGCCAGTGGGTTCTAATTAAAGCAAGGAAGTGGATAGCAACATTTCCACAAAAGGTTAAAAGTGTAGAAGCGTTTGTTGACCATAAAGCACTCATCCCTGGGGAACCACCAGAGTTTGGGAATAGAAAGAGACGAGGGAGGGTGGGGAGTGGGAGGGAATGCAGAGCAGGATGGGAGTAAGAGAACGGGCCCGCTGCGTGAAGAGAGGATCATGACATAAAGGGGTCACGTAGCCCTGACCCTCGTGAGTCCCTGGATGAATGTGTATTTTTAAACCGAATGCCAAAGGGTTACTGACTAAAGAGGAAAGTGGTTTATGGTGCAATCTGATGACCAGTTCTGAGGCATTTGATGGTTAGACCTGATCTTCCTTCCCACCCAAAGAACTGCTTTCTTCCCAGGTTCCCTCTCTCCCTTACTTCCCAATCCTACAGTTTCCTTCTCCTTCCCTTAAAAATAGTCTTTCTGACCCCTTCTTTCTCTTCTAATTCTTCCTTTGGCCTTAGGCGTCTTAAAACCACAGATGGAGTTTGTGGCTGCTGACCCTTAGATAAAAGCGTTCATCACAGTGTAAGGAATGAGTGTGAGAAAGAAGTGCTGTGTCAGGCTTCGTGCCGTGAAGTTTAGGAAGTGACTGCTCTCGCTACCAGTAAACAGCACGGCCTCTATGAAACTGAGTCATCGAGCCCATCAAACCCAAACACCTGTTGGTTTTATGGCACCTTTCCTAGATCCACAGGAAAGAGATCAAGGCAGTTACATTTGCTGTCCTGTTGGGACAGGAAGATCAGTGTACAAATGCTGTTTATTATGCTCAGACCTCTTCCTGTCTTACCTAGGTACTGATGAACACACGAATTAAGCATCTTATAAAAAGTTATAAGAGTACAGAATTTACTAAAGTTCATTTTTCTTGTATCATAGATGCATAAGGACTGTGTTCCCTCTTTATTAAACACATGACTGAATATTGGACCTGTTACTGCTTGCAGGTTTTGCTTCTCACTACCTTTTCTGTCACTGTGTGTCTGCCACTTCTGCTGCCTGGCCCCTTTTCTTTTCTCTGCCCTCCTGTCTGCCACCCTCTCTTTGAAGCATCTACCTATTGTTTCCTCAGACTCACTGCGTCTGAAACCAGCCTGCTAAGTAGTCACAGTTGAGGGAGTAATCATATATAAAATAAAGATGTCTGTGTAAATGATGATGGCATTCTTCTGAAGTTTTGTAAATATTACAGCAAACTATTGCTAAACTTAGGCATTTTTTATTGTGGATTATTAAATCTCTGATGCTGAGAAGTATTTTTTTTATTTCATTGAAATGTTTGTATTATCTGAAATGTTTATTTCACTCTAAGTATTCATGTCCAGACTCTCAAACAGAGCAAACAATATATCATACATACTGCTTAATCATGAAACTGGTCTTGGACAAAACATATTTGGAAAACAAAAATACTATTAAATAATGTGACTTTTTTTCTATTTCTATTTCACAATATAAGGAATCCATTTGATGGACCATAGAAATAAACTGAATCACAGTGTTCCCTTTAGTAGATGCACTTAAGTTAAAGACTGTATCTACCCTAATGGCTGTGTGACAGTATTCCTAAATGACCCTTGGAACCTACTGGGCATTTCACAAAGTAAACAAAATTCCCCTTGCAAGTTCTGACAACTGCCAGGCATTCTGGATGGTGAAGTAGGCTTCCTGGCAGAACATATGCCCCACGTGGCATGTTCCCTGTGTTCTAAGTTTGGAGAGGTTTCATACAAAGCATTTTTGTCAGTGGAAACCCTGTCCCTATGATGGACAAGGTTCTTATGTCATAAGAAGTTTCTGCCCAGGAGAAAATACGCTACATGGGTATAGCCACAGCAAAAGAGCCTTCTCACCATCCTGCACAGGTGCACAACTGTTTTATCTTCTCAAACGTTTGAGTGTCTCATAACTGGCCTGCTTCTTAAAAGAAAGATGTTTTTATCCTGCCCCATTCCCATTGAAATTTTAACTCGTTAGATCTGGAGTTTGGTCCAGGAATCTGCATTCTTAACAAGTAAACTTATTGAAAGTAGAGATTTCTTTACACTGCCTCTTTGTAGAGAAAACGAAAATAACTGTATTTCTGCATTCAGACTCCCAGAGAATTTTAGCAGTACCATGTGTGAAGCTGTATGTGTAGAATTCTGTTGTTTCTTTTCTTTTTTTGAGGGAGAGAGAGCATGTGTCAGTGGGGGAGAGGTAGAGGGAGCCAGAGAAAGAGAATCTGAAGCAGGCTCCACACCCAGCACAGAGCCCGAAACCTGACATAGGGCTTGATCCCCATGACTGTAGATCACGACCTGAGCTGAAATCAAGAGTTGGACACTTAACTGACTGAGCCACCTAGGCACCCCTCTTTTCTTTAAGTTTTTGTTCAGTTGATTCAAGGGTGATTTGTGAAATCTGTCTTATACTTCCTAAATATAATTAGACATCTGGATGAGAAAAAACTGATTCCAGAATTCCGTCTGATCCTAACATAATTTGATGAATATAATCCACAAGCAATTGTATTTCAATACACTTACCTAAATATTCTTATATAAGAGACTTATATATGAACATATACAAGTAATTTTAGAATGCATTTGTGGATTTTTGTTAGAAAATGTCATGAGAAAGTACAATTATGATCATAAAAGATAATTTATCTTTCCTGGCCAAATTAGCACATGTAATTCTAAACTGTGAGTCTCATGTTAAAGTTAGCAATAGCTTGCAAACATCAAGCACACAATAGAGACTTGTAAGACACAAACTCTAAATTATCTTCATGAAATTACTGTTCTGCAAAACTTACACTTTGCAGGGTATGTGCTTCCTTAAAATGTGGAAAGGACATTGCTAATGAGGTAGGTACTTTGTTTTATTCACTACTATATCCCCAGCATCTCGAACAATGCCTGGTATGTAACTGGTACTAAGTATGAACATGGATAGTGTCATGGATAGATAGATGGATGGACAGAAAGGTGGACATAAACAGTTGAGTAGTATCTACATATAATATCCCTAAAAGCCTTTGAATACAACAAAATTATTAAGTTTGTTTTAAATGTTTATTTTGGAGGGGTGGGAGAGCATGAGCAGAGGAGGGGCAGAGAAAGAGGAGGACAGAGGAGGCTCTGGAGCGGGCTCTGTTCTGGCAATAGAGAGCCCAACACGGGGCTCAAACTCATGAACTGTGAGATTGTGACCTGGGCCAAAGTCGAATACTTAACCAACTCAGCCACCTGGGAGCCCCCAAATTTTTAACTTTTTTTGCAGTTGCTAACCTATCTCTTTGAAATCCTTATGCAAAGTGTTTAAAGGAACAGAATGGTATTTTGTTGGCCTACTGCACTTGTAAGATTTCCCACAGCATAGGTGATGTTTCCATTGAACTTTATTGTAATATGTGAATGCTTGAAGAACCCAACATTTGCCCCAGACATATGCTTGAGAAACACTACTACTTCATGAGACCAATCAGACCAAATTATATCTGTCACTACCAGCATGGGTCTTTACCATGGTGAACAGGTGCAGACAGAAATAAAACAATGTTAACTGATCTTACTCAGCAGAAACTACTATGGACAGCACAGGCGCAAACAGTTAGCTCTCTTTAAAAAAGAAAAGTCCAGAATAAAAGTACTCAAAGTCAGGCAATACCAAGACAGAAATGACTCTCTGAATATTCAAGTTATTTGCAAGTTACAAGCCCATCATGGAAACCTAAAGAAAAAAATGTATTATTTGTCACCATGTTATAGTCCTACTTGGTCATATTCCTTATTAGAGAACATAGTTCTCTTTTGTGGGTGGTAGGGAGTGGCTAGGCTGTATAAATTTATCTTCTTTAAAGTGATGTTTTTCGGTCAGATGAAATCTTTAAACATCTCTAATCTCAAGACCTTTGGCTCTTGTATGTAGAATGTTTTAAAGATTGCAAAAATCAACCCATATAATAACTTAAAGATGAAAATAAAATCTGTGCTCTGTTTCAGATGTGATTGTCTCAATTCTCCCAAAGCTGAAACTGCTCATCTGTGGCAGATAGCACGGGTTAGGCATCCGTTTGACCCTGGATCAGGGAGAGGCACTGCGGGTACGGAGCATGCGCCTTAGAGTAGTACTCCCAGAACTCAGAGAGCCAGTCCCCGTGGAGAAACACAGTGCTCTCATGCTGTGGAGTGAACAAGTTAAAAAAAGTGCCAGAATTACAGGCCTTCTGTCCAGCCTCCTAGATCTCTTGTCCATCTGTAAGAAATAAGGTTAGAAAAGAGAAAAATAAATTCAGAGTCAAATGGAATGACACACAATGAAAAGTAATGCTGTCCTCCATCCTCCCTTCTGCGCTGTACCACGACGATCAGTTTCTATTGTTAGTTTAAAGATCACCTATATGATTTCCAGTAATACACATAGATTTTGTTTCTTAAAATACTATCGGCAGTATGTGCTGTCTTCTCACTTTAAAATGTACAGAAATTAGTGCATCTCCTCCTTCCCCTTTCTGTCTTTTTTCTCTCTTCCACATCCTAAGTTTTGTTACTGGTATCATTTTATGTGATGTTTATAGCATATACTTTTTATTACCTGATTTTAGACATGTATTCCATATCTATAGAAAGTCAGTAAATAGTGAACAATATTTTCTCTGTAGAATCAGGTAGAGTGATTGAAGACATGTGGAAGGGAATATAATTCTAATCCTGTAGATTTAAACTTTTCAAAAGAAAAAAATTCCAGGAACCCCAGTCTAGTGGAACTTCGAACTTTTTTCTAGAAAGCTTCCTTAATTTCTATGTCAACTTCATCTGGCACCAATATCTTTGTACTCTTCAATATTCTTTTTTTCACTGTGCTGTCCTGCTTCAAAGAAATTTTAGAATAATGAGTGTATGAATGGCAAATTTCAAAAAACGACTTCATTTTTGCCTTCACTGTAGAGTGGTAAGTGACTGACAGCCCCTTTGATGTAAGACATGATTTGAAATGTTTCACATAATCTAGTGTGTATATATTTCACATATATGAAATACATATAATACATGTAAAATCTCTAAAGATATGGCCTGTGTGTTGACATAAAGTCTCTAAATATGAATATTCTAATATTTGATGAAAAATAAGACTGAGTACATTCCTCATCTCCACTGCTTTTACTTTATTCTGACAGTCTTCAGGACTCTTTAGCCCTTAATCCTACCAATGGAGCGAACCATGACCATGAGAATCCATAGATATTGCAGGAAAAAAGTGGGAGATGAATGTGGACAGATTAAGTAAATATAGAAACTAGAAGTGCTCAAGAGGAAAAGGATAGACTGGTAACAAAGGACTATAATATAAAACAATAATAACTCTCCAGTCATAGAACACTAGTTTTATTTATAGAAATCAAGTGTAAGTAGCACTTGGCTGGGGTAGTAGGGAGATCTCATATCTATTCTTCTCCTTTCCCACCTTCCCTAAATAAGGATTCTCAGCAATAGGAAGTGGACATGAAAGGAATAGACTAAAGCCAACCACTGCAAATCTTCTACACCACACTCAAGAATGTTAGCTATTGTTCCCTCCTTTTTCTCCCACAGTAAGACTTCAGAGAATGAAAAGCAGTATTTCACTCTAAGAATGACTTGGTGAGATATTTAGTCCCATTCTGGAGGGAAGGGGTTGATCAGAATCTAAATCTACTACTTGATTGTTACTATTAGAATTCTTTTGGGGCGCCTGGGTGGGTTTGACTTTAGCTTAGGTCATGATCTCATAGTTCGTGAGTTCGAGCCCTGCGTCAGCCTCTGTGCTAACATCTCGAAACTGGATTCTGTGTCTCCCTCTCTCTCTGCCTCTTCCCTGCTCACATTATCTCTCAAAAATAAACAGTTAAAAAAAAAAAAAAAGGAATTCTTTCAATCTAGTCAATATATGAAAAAGAAACAAAAGTGAGTTTTCCATCTTAACACATTTAACTAATTTTAATTCAAACATTAGGTTCTCAGAATTTTACAGGAACTTCAGACTATAGGGCTACCTACCTCCAATGAAGTTTAATTCTGTGATGAAAATAAGCTAGTTGCACCTACCTAGAGTAGAGAAGAGGGAGGGATATTTTTGATCTCTAGTTATGCCACTAGACAGCCTAAGCCAGACTTCATAAGAACGTAGTCTTTGTTGGGACGCCTGAGTGGCTCAGTTGGTTACACAGCTGACTTTGGCTCAGATCATGATCTCATAGTTCGTGAGTTTGAGCCCTACATCGGGCTCTGTGGTGACAGCTCAGAGCCTGGAGCCTGCTTCGGATTCTGTGTCTCCCTCTCTCTGCCCCTCCCCCACTCACACTCTGTCTCTCTCTGTCTCTCTCTCTCTTTCTCAAAAATAAATAAATATTAAAAAATAAATAAGAAATAGTCTTTGTTGACCTTTGGTGCAGATGGGTAACTGGTATTTTTTGTTGCCTTGACTTCCTACCCAAATGTCTAGAGCTTTTAACTTCACAGTTTATTTTCCAGAAAGTGAAAGTCTTGCTGTATATATAGCTTAGAGACCTTATTTGATTTTTGTTGATTAAATTATAAGCAAGGGAGCAAAGATTTTCATAAAGAACATTTTGTGATTCTTTTGCTATAAAGAAGGAAAATTCCACCCTTTTTCTAAACTAATTATTATAATACTCTTGGCTGCTTATCTCATGAGTGGAATCCCAGGAGAGAGGTACTGACTTGATCTGACTGGTGACACTTTATATATCTCCCATCCTGGCTCTCCAGTTGACCTTAGCCCTAGAGCCTTAGGGAGAGCAACCATGAAGATACAGCCAAGGGAAGGCAGAGGACAGATGATGTGTCTTTACTCCAAAGCTGGGCCTTTATCACTGATGTTTCAGAAACTTGAAGAAAAGCCAAGCATTGATCACAAAGTCAGTTTGGTAGTTTGTATCTGGAAAAACAGAAGAAACTATTAAGAAAGGATGAGAGTGAGTAAAGGGACAAGAATTTCATAAGAGGACAAAGGAGCTTATAATTAAATGCAACTTTATTAACTTAATATATTAAGTGTTCTAGGGGCCCTTGAGTGGCTCAGTAGGTTAAGCATCCGACTTCAGCTCAGGTCATGATCTCACGGTTCGTTGGGTTTGAGCCCCAAGTTAGGCTCTGTGCTGACAGCTCAGAGCCTGGAGCCTGCTTCTGATTCTGTATCTCCCTCTCTCTCTAACCCTCCCCCATTCACACTCTGTGTGTATCTCTCTCACAAAAATAAATAAACGTTAAAAAACATTTTTTAAGTGATCTAGTAGTATTGTGGAATTTCTATCTCCATGTACTCTCCTCATGAGTATATATCATTCTAGCCTATTTTTGCATCTGTTTATTAACTAATATAGCTAAAAAAATAAACCAAGTTGGATTGAGGCTACCATTTTACCTGTCTTGAGAATATTCATACTTTGCTACTTTGGTAGCACCTTGCATAGGGATAGATTGGTGTCCACATTTCCTCATCCTTATCTCTTGTGCCTCTTCTGTGATCCCTTCCGCCTTGCATGTCATATAACCCATCCCCTTCCTGTTTTTACCTTTTTTAACAAAGAGATATAATTTCTGTAGCTGTGGCCACATTGAATAGTCTTCTCAGAAACTGACAGATTTGAGCCAAAGTTCACTTACGCAGTTAAGGTAGAAAAACTAAAAAGAGTAGTAGAGGGTGCCTGGGTCGCCCAGCCAGTTAAGCATCTGACTTTGCCTCAGGGTGTTCGTGGGTTTGAGCTCTGCATCGGGCTCTGTGCTGGTAGCTCCAAGCTTGGACCCTGCTTTGGATTCTCTCTCTCTCTCTGTCTCTCTCTGCCCATCCCCCATTCATGTTCTGTCTGTCTGTCTCTCTCAAAAATAAACATTATAAAAAAATAGAGTAGTGGAGTAGGTGTAGTGCTCATTAAGATAGTATAGTAAACCATTCACTTAAATTGCACCTAGGCCAAACCAGCAGTATAAACGCATCATCATTTTTGTTTTTCTCTATATTCTGTAACTTGCATTAAACTGTGTATTTGGGAGAGTAAGAGAGTGTATCTTTTGATCTTTGTATATTCAGCACCTAATACAGTTCTTGGCATTTTGTTGAATAAATAAATGAATGATTTGGATAATCCAATATGAACTGACTTTAAATGTCGGAGGGACTTGAGTGATGAGTAAAATGCAGAAGAAAGTCTGCCCTATCTCTTTGTTCACTTCCATTGACTTAGCTCTAAGAACAACCATGGTCTTTCCAGTATTATTTTGGGACTCTTACTTTTTCATTTGGAAGTAAAAAAGCACAAGCAGGAAAGAGAAGAAAGTTCATGAATCAGGGAATAATGCGGTAGAAATCTAAGATTCTAAAGATTGAAAATAAAAGCCTACTGGGGTTGCCAGCTTTATTAACCTCTCCTGCAGCTCCTGATAGTTTAGTTAAAAAAAAAAAATTAGTGTTTATTAGCCTGTATATAATGAAATGGTACCACCCTCCAATTGCTGGCTTCCTTTTTAGACCAGGTCCAGTGATTTCATTACCTAGTATCATCATCATCCACCTAGAGTCTGCTTTGTGCTCGATCAAACCCCCCTGTCTTTCATGTCTGCTCTTGTCTGAGTCTCTAGCTAGTATAGGTGGGAAAGATAGAGGTTAATCACAAGATTTGATTTGCCTATTGTTGATCACTCTGAATCAATAAAAAATACATTGGGAGTTTTAAATTTTATTCTAACCCCCCTTTAATTTAATTTTATTTTTTTACTCAGCATATTTGGGATTGAGAAGCCTAAATGTAAATGTTATTACTATTATTAATATTATTATTTTACATTAAATAAGCTGATTGTATACTGTTTACAAAGGATCATGCCAGGCTCTAGGTGATATAAAAGTAAGTGCTGTTTGGTCCTTGTCTTCAAACAATATATTGACTGATGACTGACAAGTGTACTACACTCTGAGATATGATATATTACATGAAATCATACGAGATAGAACCATGACAGCAGCACCTGGCTGGTTCGGCAGTAGAGCACGTGACTCATAATCTCGAGATGATTAGGTCAAACCCCTCATTGGGCATGGAACCTACTTAAAATAAAATAAAAAAATAAAAAAAGATAGAACCATGACAGGGTAATTAATTGAGGAAAAAGCTCCTCTTCTCCAAATAAAAGTAAACGTCAAGTGCAGAAGAACCTAATGGATAAATCAAAGAACACCTAGTTTTTAAATCCAGTTATCATCCTGAAACATTTGTGAGTTACTGTAACTAATATGTATTAATATAGCACTTTTTCTGACAGTGCATTTAACACAACTGTGAACTACATACAGAGAGGTCAGAAAACATCTGCAATGTAAATTTAGCATGTACAGTATGTGAGAGGTCATATAAATCAGCAAGAAATGAAAACTTAGGTTTCTTTCCTAATTGGCAAAGTATATGAATACAGTTCACAGACGAGGAAGTCTAGATAGCCAAGTAATGGTATTCAGATTCACCCGTGGGAAATGCAGACTAGATGAAAATTAGACCCCTCATGGCACCTATCAGACTGACAAAAAATTAAGTTTTCACAAGCGTACAAAGAAGGAAGCATTTTTAACTGTTGGTAGTTAAAACTTCCAGCATTTTTAGAGAAGAATTTGATATACCAAAATCTACCAAAATCCAAGTATCTAATAAGTTCTGTGAGCCTCTAACCAACAATTCTACTTTAATGTGCCTGTCCAAATAAATTGTTGTACCCAAAATGTTGTATAGCCATTGAGGTCAGGCAGATATAAAGGTCCTGTGTGAACAAATTGCTAAGATACAATGTTAAATGAAAAGGCCATTTTATAAAACATATTTACAAATATTTCAGAAGATGTCTGCATTTTTATGTAGGCCTAAGAAGGTCTAAATTATCTTAAATGTGTCTAAATTGGGATGCCTGGGTGGCTCAGTCGGTTAAGCATCCAACTTCAACTCAGGTCATGATCTCACAGTCAGTGGGTTCAAGCCCAGCATTGAGCTCTGTGCTGACAGCTCAGAGCCTGGAGCCTATCTTTGGATTCTGTGTCTCCCTCTCTCTCTGCCCCTCCCCTGCTCGCTCACTCTCTCTCTCTCTCTCTCAATAAAATAAAGACATTAAAAAAATTTGTTTTAACAAATAAATAAATATAATGTGTCTATATTTCTAAAATCTAGTAAGTAAGTTAGAAACCAGATCCCTATCTAACTTCTATTCAGTTTTTTTCCTACAGTTTATTGTCTTTCTCTGTTAACTTTTTAGATCAGTAATCCTTCATTGTGCATCGTATTCTCTTCATTTAGCAACAAATTAGGAATTGTCATTAAAATAAACTCAACATATCCTCTTGTAACTTGAGGCAGCATTTTTAATGACCATTTATGATAAATGTCTCCAAGTAATCTAAAACATTAATCTTTCTTGTCTCAACGGAAACTGCCTTAGCATATTGGCCTCACATAAGGATTCGCATTTACTGGATTTGTTTTTTTTTTTTTTTTAATTATTCAGGGCCTGCATGCTCAAACCAAGACCTGCCAGTCTATTGGGCCACCCACTTCTTCCTCCATTGTTCTCATTGTCAGTAGCCACTGTCTGTCCATCTGGAAGAAAAAGGTGTTAAGGCAACTTCACTCCCCGTGTAGGTTTTTGCCAAGCAGAGCTTTGGGTTTCTGAGACTTCCTTATTATTCTTCTTTCATAGTGGAAGTCACTGGACTAGGACCAGATGGTTCCATGCTGTGACATTTGCAAGACTCATTGAGCGCTGCCATTGAACTGGCCAAACTTTGATCAAAGCAGATATTCTGGTCTTTTTCTTCAGAGAGTTAGCACTCTAGTTTGGAACGTTGCTTATAGATTATTCTGTTTTCTTTTGAACTTTTCATAAAAAGCAGCTTAATAGATGGAAGGTTTTATAGTTATCATGGTATTTCACTTGAAAATGTTTTTGAAAATGAGACCTTGCAAGGATATGGGTGTTTCTGTCTAAGCTCGTTAAACAGTCACTTTATGCTGATTTCCTGTTTTCTCTTATTTCAGATCATTTTGCTCTTATTTAAGACAACTTTTAAGCTGAAACAGATCCCTTATATTTTTTAACCCTTTAAGTTTAATTGACAGTCTGCAGATTTTTAAGTATAATTGAAAATATGCATGTGTAGACTTGGGATTTCAATAATAGAATTTTAAAACTTCTTCCATAATTCTATCTAGCTAACTTAAAAATCCTATGCCTTTCTTTCTTGTTTTGTTCACATATTTTACCTTTGAGTGTCTCTGTGTAAAAGTGGCAAGTGGAGTCAGTTTGACAAGAGGAGCGCTGCTGTGGGAAGATTTTTACTTCTCGGTTAGGTCTGCATTCCTGTGCAGTTATCTGTGTCATTATGGTGCTCATATTTAATGTCTTAGAAAGATGATAAGGTATTGAGTGCTCTTTGCCACGTTTGAGTTAAATGTTATACATGTATTTTCTCATGGAACCATCAAAACAGTCTTTGGAAATAGATAAAATTATCCCTTCTTGACAGATGATGAAACTATGGCTTAGAAAGATTAGCCTGTATAACTGGCAAGATGCAGAACTGGCTGTTGAATTTGTCTCATTCAAAATCCCATGCCCTTCATTTCTTCATGTCATGCATTTTCCAGAGCATTCCAGGATGAGAAGTTTCTCTATGACGGCCACAAAAACACTGGATCCTTTCCTCATTTTATTTCTTCTTCTTCTTCTTCTTTTTTTTTTTTTTTTTTTTTGCATTTTCATACTTTTACGATGGAAATGGTTATGAAAGACACAGAAACTACTTGTTGAGTGTTTATCTGGCTTTGTAGAAATCTGCTGCTGTCCAGGTGGCTGTCATTTGTACCTCCGTCCCTATCCTTTGTAAATTCCCTTGCAAAAAGGATTCTTCACAGTTTGCTTACATCAGAATTTTGATTCATTGTATTGTTAACATTTCTAATGCCATGGGATCAGAAGTAAAGAATGTTTTCAATATAAATTCTGCTTATCTAAAATAACAAAATCTTGCAACTACAAAACCTAACCACTTTAACCTAAGAATCTTTTCTTCAAGGTCAGATCACTGTGTGACTTTCTGGTGTATTTCGTATTCTGATTTTCTTTGGGTGTAAATTCTGTAACTTCTACAATTTGAGGCTAAAGAAAAGTTGTAGCAAATACAAAATAAAGAAGAGTAAACTCATATCTGATAGTTTGTTTTGATGCACCTGTAGTTTTGGTAATAAAAGCGTATCGTATTGGTTTTCCTTTCTGTTTTAAACTAGATTTAATTTGGCAGTGACGTGTTTTCTTCTTTGCGTTCAAAGGGCAGCCACTCTACAAAAGTGGAAGCTGTGGTCAGAACTCTGATGCGAATCCAGCATAGAGACCCGGGGGCTAAAGCCCTTGTCTTCTCAACGGTGAGTCGCCGTGTTCCTCCTGGGTCGTGGCCCACGCTGCCTTTCTGACTCGCATCGGCTTGTATCTGAGAGGCCATGCTTCGTGTTTCCCCTCATGTAGTAGAGATGTAGAATTACTGTTAGATTTCCCTGTTCGTGGTTGGTTTTTTTTTAATATGTCCATAAGATTGAATTATTTTTAGAGGAATTTGGTGATGCTTCCCAAGGCAATTCCTACAGCCACATGTCCTGTTAATGTTTTGTGGGGATTTTCTAATACTAATATTTTAAAAATTGGAACCTATAACCTTGAAAGTCTCATTTCACAAATGAAATTGGTTGGGTAAGAAAAAAAAATCGACTCAATAAAATTTTGAGATTTGAAACCCCCCTTTGTAAAGAGCATTCATACTGTTCTTCCTTTCTGATCTCTAAGGATTAAATTTCTGCCTGCTGCTCATTAAAAAATGTATACACTGGGTAAAAATGGTAGTTTTCATTTCTAAATGGTAAGCAACCACATCATTAAGCACTCCATTATTTATTTTCTATTATTTCTCTTTATCTTCCTTCAGTTCCCAGACAGTCGTGTTTTTACGTTGTCTTTAACCAGCATTTGATCTCAAAACAAACACTACCATTCTGATAGAACTAAATAATATTCATGGTTCTACATATGAAGAGTTTTTTTTCCCCTTAATTCTGAGGTACAAAAATTAGGTTCATTTAGTCCCTTTTCAACTCCTTTTTATGGGAAAGCTATGTGTAAATATTTGTTTTCGTATTGTGTTATGTTTTCTAGTGGCAAGACGTATTAGACATTATCTCAAAAGCTCTCACTGACAACAACATGGAGTTTGCTCAGATCAGTCGTGTTAAGACATTTCAGGTATGTCGAGATTTTATTTGCGTCTGGGGAGGCGGGAATATAGTTGCAAATTTAAACTGCTGTTAACTAGCCTACCTTCACTTATTGTCTTGTGTGAGGGTTTGAGTTATTGATTATGAAATTACCATTCAAGAGTAAAATGGAGAAACTGTAATTAATTTTCAATCTACTCAGTTATACCTGTAGCGAGATCTTTCGGCTTTCTTTTTTAAGATCCTCTGACTTGATGGCTTTAATAGAGGAAGAGACGGCCTGTGATTCACCCTTTGAATGGACAGGACCGTCATGCCAGGATTAGGTTCTCAAGACACTGTGTTAGGCAAAGCTACATGGCTAAAGTCCTTACATTACACTCCGCACAACGACACGCGCACAGCCTAAGAGGCAAAAAAAGAAAAGATCCAAGGGAAAATGTAGCAGATTCATGCCTCTGACCTCATCGTCCCTCTTAACATTCCTTCTCTCTCTTTCCTCCAAGCTCATCTAGTTTAATCTGCATCCGTCACATACTTACAGCTTGTGCCTCCCCTGTATCATAATGAACAAGAGGGCTTGGGGATACTTTTCCTCATGAAGTCAAGCAACAAGTTTACATTTTTAAAATTGGTAACTTTACATTTACACTTCTTAATTATGACATTGCACAATGACCTGGATACCGCTAGGCTTCTTTAATATGAGCTATAATATACCACTCTTTTTTTTAAGTGATGCAGCTAAAATTTAAATGTACTTTTCTTTTTTTAGGAGAACCTCTCAGCATTTAAACATGATCCCCAAATCAATATTTTGCTGCTGCCCCTGCACACAGGTTCTAACGGATTAACTATCATTGAAGCAACTCATGTTCTCTTGGTGGAGCCCATATTGAACCCTGCCCACGAGCTTCAGGCCATTGGGAGGGTGCACCGAATCGGACAGACCAAGTAAGGACTTAACGTAACATCACTCACTTCTGCTTCAAGTTTCTGAGATACAAATCAGTGTTTAAGTTCTCCATTTATGTTCATTAGAACCTATTCATTTTTAATAACGTCCTTATGTATTATATTTTCAAGTATTATTATATGAGCAACAGACCTTTTGAGATTTCCATCCCTCCCTCCTTAAGCAAATCCCAAATTCTCCCAGATTTTTGTCTGCAAACTCTACCCTGATCACTTTACCAAAATAGTTTCTTAAAATATTTAAGACAGTTGCAGAGTTGAAGATATCCATTGTGACACTGAGAAAAATGTATTTTTGATCTAAAATAGCCTGTGTTTAAAAGAAGACAGATCTCATTCATGACTCCTTTTTAAATTCTTCCCCTTAGGGAAAGACAGTCCCTTAGGTCCACTCTAAGAGATAATTAGATTTATTTTAGACCCAAAGCAAACCTAATCGTGAATACTATGTAATATCTACTTTTATTCAAATATCAGAACAGAAAGTTATCCTTCACAAGACCACTTAGATGTGTTGCCTCCTTGATATTAGATGTCTTGACTGCATAGAAAAACCATCCTGAGTGCTCACTCAGTAAGTGTTGATTGAGCAGCAACTGTATGTCATACGTTGTTCTGGACACTGAACTGAGTAAGACATAACCTACTCCCCCAAGGAGATCTCTGTGTAGTACCAGAAACAGAAAATTTGACATATTGCAGTAGAGTGCAAAAATACAGTAGAAGTACTTCTGTGTAACAGAAGAAGGGGCTGATCCGTTGTGCCTTGAAAGTCAGGGAAGGCTTCATTGGTTGAGTCTTGAAGAAATAATTATGTCAAAGTTGGGCTAGAAAAGGGTGCTCACACAGCCAAAGAGAGCTGCACGCGCAGGAACACAGAGCAGAGGAGCCTCATGATATTCTAAGGACTGGAAGCAGTGTGGAATTGTGGGGTATAGCGCCTGTGAAGACGGGTGGCAGGAGATTGATCTCATATGCCCTACTCAGAGACCTGAAGGGCTCTGTAGGCAGTAGCCAAGAGAGCAAACGAGGACTTTTAATTTTCAGCAGGCAAGAAACATGTTCATCAAATAAACCTTTAGTAAAATATGGCAAAGTAACACAGCTGTAATAAATCCACGCTTGTTCCAAGAACTGTCAAGTATCATTTCAAATGCAGTTACGTCTTATTAGGTTGTGTTTTTGGTTTGTTTCTCCTTATACTTTTAAACATTGATTTCTCATCTTTTCAGTGTTTTCCAAGGCATAAACTAGACTCAGCTCAGATGTAAGGCCACAGTCTAAAAACGCCATTCATCAGTACCTGACAGTCTTACTTTGCTTCCCTAGTAAATAGATTTTTCCACTTTCTGAAGAGATGATCTTCAGTGTCTTCTGTATCTTCCTGCCCCCCAGCGATGGCAGTCTTGCCTCACATGTGAAAACCAGATCTGTCAGATTTGAAGCATCTCATCTTTCCATTCTGCCTGCATCAGTACTCACATGCCTCATTCAGTAAATTCTCATGAGCACCTTCTGTGGGCCAGGCGCTCTTCTAAGTATTTGAGATGCCCTTATGGAACTTAAATTCTAGTTATAAGACAGCCAGTCGGGAGATGGTAAACGATAAACAGAAGTAAAATATCTACTAAGTTAGGAGCTGGAAACGTAGAGGAGGGTAAGGAAGACCGAGAGGGCATTTGGCTGGGCAGGATGGCATGGGAGACTTGTAAGGAGAAGTTAACGTCTGAACAAAGAGTTGAAAGGGATGAGAAAGTCGTGCAGCTGTCATCGAGGGTAATATTCAAGTAGAAAGCACACTCCGTGCAAAGCAGCTAAGTCAGGAGTGTACCGGGTGCGTCTGAGGAATAGTGAGAAGTAGGAGATGAAGTCAGAGAGCTGGTAGGGGAGGCGATGGTCTGATTTAAGTGTAAGAGAGAATAGGATTTTATTTATTAACACACGCTTATCTAACAGAGAGGGGTTAAGTCGCTTGCCCAAGGTCACATAGCTAGCAGGAGTGGTGGCCAGTTTCAAACACAACTGCTCCGTGCCTGTAACACAACACCCGCTGCCTCTGCATCTCTGGTAGGACCCGTGTTTTGAGCGGTTTTGCTGCAAAGATCAGAGAAAAGGAAGAGTGTGAGATCAAGAGGGGTTTTTTGTTATTTTTGTTTTTTCCTTTCACATGGGAGAAATAAAAGAATGGTTCGTTAAAGAGAGAGAACCAACTAGTAAAGCAAGAGAGGAGAGTGTAGATCATGCTCAAGTGCAGGCCTTGGTCATTGTGGGGGTGGCAAGGCAGACTGGGGGTGTTTCCTCTGTAGCAGGAAGCACAGTATGTTCCCTCCCTTCTGTCTCAGTGGGAGCAGTGTCCCTTTCCTTTCAAAAGCCTGCCATTCTACTTGTCATGGATGTCATCCCTTTTCATATTCTCAAGGACACTCCTTGTAACACATGACCACATAAACATGTCTTAATATCACCCATCTGTAGAAACACTTCCCTACATTCCTCCTCCCTCCACTTCCTGACCCCTCTGCTGTCAGCCTTTCTGGTGGGGCTTTGGTCCTCACTGTGCCCCCGAAATGAGGTTTCATAATGCTGTTAATGACCTACTTTTTGCCAGTGGTCCCTGAGGGCTCTTTTTTTCTCATCTGTGCTTCCTAGATGGGTTCATCCAGTCCCAGAGCTCTCAAGTAGCATTTATGTGTGGATCACTCTCAGACATATGTCCCCAGTCCAGACATTCCCCTTCAGCTCCCATCTCGGACCTGCACACCCAGTTCCGCTGCTTCACACATCTCTGGACTCCACCCACCCCAAGCCCTCGCCGTTTTATTGTCTGCCTCTCTCATCTGTAGCCTCTCAGACCAGAGATCTTTAAGATTTGTCTCTTTGTCCACACATCCACACCATCACTGCCAGCTCTACCTGCCAGCTCTGTCTGGCCAGTTATTCCAAATCTTCTGCTACTTACTGTTCCCACTGGTCCAACCAGAGTACAGCCCACCCCCTTACCTGGACTCTTACAGAACTCCTTAACTTTTGCTACCTAAAAGTCCATCTCTCATGCAGGAGCCAAAGAGAGGTCTAAAGTATAAACGAGTACAAATGAAATTACCCAAAAGACCCACGGATGGCTTCCCCCTATAACCACAGTATAATCCAGATTCCTGCCATGTCCCTCCAGACCCCACACCATCTGGTCCCTGCCCACTTCTGCAGTCTCACTTGCACCCTCTACCCCTACGTTACTGTACACTTCCGCCACACCAGCCTTCTTTTGGCCCTACGGACATTTTAGGCTTGTTTCAAGCGTGTTTTAAGAGTTTTCATTCACCTGTTGTTTCTTCTGTTTGGATGCTCTTCCTGCTTCTCCTTTGCTGAGTGGCCTTCTTCCCATCGATCATGTTTCAACTCATATGTCTCAGCCGCCTCGTGGCATTATCTATACCATCTGATTTATGTGTTTATTGTGTGTCTCCCCTTGTTAGAATGTCAGTTCATGAAGACTAGTTTGTTTTATTCACTGCTGACCCCTCCCCCACCCGCCACCGCAGCACACAGATCAGTACCTGCCAGTCGGCACCAAGTGACTGATGAATGTCGTATGTAATATGTGAAGTCTTGTTTGCCCTGATTAGTTTTAAGACGATTTTAAACTTATCATTGTTATGTACCTTCTAGACCTACTATTGTACACAGATTCCTAATTAAGGCAACAATAGAAGAAAGAATGCAAGCCATGCTGAAAACTGCTGAGAAGAGGTAGGTAACGCTTTCTCCAAGCCAGTGGGCGTTTCCTGTTTCCATGAGGTTGTGTGAGTGTTTCGTCTTCTTCACTTAGATGACCACTTAGTCAACCAAAAACTATTCAGTGCAAATACTTTTTAAAAGCAAGATGAGACATTTTACCCATGTAAGCTTCCCCAGTTAATTGTCTGGGCATCCTATATTTGATTTAATTTATTAATAAAGATTGTATTGTATAAAAATATTTGAACTGTCCTACTTTTCTTTGCCATGTTGGATTACTTTTTACAGAAATCTATCTATGCCCCAGCCTTAGTCTGGTATCTGTGAAAGGAAACTTACAGTGTTGCTTTATACATCACTCATCTCATAGGAGGATCTGGACTTAAGGCTCAGCTGGGAATTGTGACTTTGTTTCCAAAGACACAACAGAATCAGAGAGACTAAAGTAGCCTTAATTTTAAAAACTTAACTTTAGAATTATACTGAGGTACTGTGCATAGCAAAGAGGCCATTTTAAATCAGAAATCTCCTTCCATCTGTGGTTTAATGCAAAGGGAAGAGTCTACCATGAAAGCTGTTTGCATCAGACATGAAGGTTTTGTGTTGATGTTGTTTCCATGTGTAGCAGAATTCAGTGATTATAGTTAAGCCACTTAAATGACATAGCAATTAGAAGAGCTGTTGAAATTCTCTTGAAATACACTAATTCTGTTGAAATACACTAACTTTGGATAGTAAGAAGGTAAATTGTAAGATGAGAGTCTTGGTAGCTTTTGGCATGGGTTTTATTTCTTTGTTTTATTAATCGTGGAGAGAAAAAGACATCATATAAAAAGCCTGAAGGTACTATACAGAAGTGTTCACTAATTTTGACAAGAAGTTATAATGATCCTTTACCAGCTTTCTCCTCAGAGTTTACAAACACTTATCAACAAATATGTTTTTATATTATAAGAATTTTATAGTTTTATCTTATTATGTCTTAGATTATTACAGGACTAGAGTGAAATATAAGACAAATGTAATCATTTATTCCTTGGTTTCTTTCTGACTCTACTCACTTGGAAAATCCTGCAGTCACACAAACTCGTCCGTGAAGCATTCAGAAGCCTCCGTCTTAACCTTGGCTGATCTGGCAGACCTGTTTACCAAAGAAACTGAAGAACTTGAATGAAGTCAACTTGATTCAATCCACAGACTTCAATGTATTTACATTTTTCATAGCTTATAGAGCAAGTTATAAGTAAAAAATCCAGTAGATGTCAGTAAACACTGTTCTTCACCGAATGAATTTTTCTTTTTTTTAGTTGTACAGTGTCCTAGTAGTTACTGAGTCCTTTCCAATATCTTGTTTCCAAAAGATCTATAAATATTTTTTACTTTTACACTCCTAATAAGACATTGATTTTTGTTCCAAAGAATATCTATATCTGATGAGGCAAGGGAATTAAGAGAGGTAACATATACTTTTCTTTTGACAAGATCAGTCTTAAAAGAGTTGGAGAAAGGGAGAAAGTAAACTGATCTAGTTTTATATGACCTAGTATATTTGACTATTTGACCCACATAAATCTCAGTTTTGGAAGGGCCTTCAGTATCTTTAGCACATGACTCACCAATATCTTGCTAGTAATATTTTAAGTACCTGGTGAATTATATTAACTCCTAGTTATTTGAGTAGTTTTAGACTATAACTCCATGCATAGTAACTTTACAATAATATAACTCCTAACAATAAGTTAATATTAGACCAGTATTTCTTTTCTCTGTATGTTGCTACTAAAAATTGAAACATTAAACACTTCTTATTTCTATGATGTGTTAGGTAGTGTCAATATAAGCAGTGAACTTTAAATAGCATTTTAAGTGTATTCATGTTACTGTAAAATTATCCCAACTGCTTTCTCTACTTTTAATTTTTCTTATTGTTAAGTTTTTACTTGTTTTAAGATCGTGTATCTGTAAATATTGCAAGTTTTATCATTTTAGTTTTTAATCATTATAACATGGAAAATCTGGTGGGGTTTTGTGGGGTTTTTTTAGTTTTGTTTTTTTTGTTTTTAATCATTATTATACTGATGTTTTGGGTTCTTTTCCTTTCCCATGTGCTTGGGTAACTAGACTTTTAACCACTAACTTTGTGATAATTTGTTATTTTATTTCACTAGGACTTCTCTCAAGGACTAGTATTTGATCTTTGGAACAAGAGAATGTCATATTTATATAAGCAAATAATTGCACCTGGTAACAGCTGAGTGTTTCTTCTTCTGTGAAGAATTAATGGACTTTGAAATCACTGAAGAACGAGTATCTTGTTTTATCCCAGCGATTTGATACAATACAAAGGTTCTTGTTTTGTTTTCTTTGAGCCTCAGAGTTTTAAGTGACCCTCAGGACTCATTAGCTCCTACTCAGCTGCCCAGAAAACTGTAATAGAAGTCTCCCTTATATCACATTTGTCCAAGAAGCTTTGGTGCTTAGTCAAGGTGCATTTTCTTATTCTAAGTTTATAAGGTGACATAATTCAACTGAAGGAAATACACACGCGTTTTTGGTGCTTATTCCTCAGTTGAAGGAAGATATGCATCGATTCTTTTTTATGAAATTAAACAAAACTATTATTTTTGTAGCTCTTTACATATTATAAAGAGCTTTCCTATACATTCACATTCAGCTTTAATTTGCCCAATAATCCTGTGAAGTTGATACAACTATTATCATTCCTGTTTTAAAGTTGGAGAACCAAGGTTCGGAAATACAGAGAACCATGCTTGGACACGTAGCAAGGACGCAGTGGAGCCCAGGTCCCCTGACTCCAAATCTCATGGTCTTTCTGCAAATCTCGTGTCATACTGAGAATCAGAAGGCCCGCGGTTGTAATTTAATGGTGAGCATGTTTCAGTATTTCTGTTTGTTTCCTAGTATTCCTTTTTGAGCTAAAGTTTTAGGGAAAACAATTTGATATGCTTCAATTTTGTACAAAAAGAAAAAATTATATATATAAATATACCTATCTGTATTAGATAAAAACTGTTCTTATTTATTTCTGTAAGATATCATTAATTAAATAAATATTTTAGTGGAAATTGAAATTTGGGGATTTATTAATTTCCGAGCCACAAAATATACAGTATGTTTGTTTTGGTCTCTCAACAAAAGATGTCAAAATTGTTTATCCTATAGAATTCCATATTTTATAGACATTTATTACTTCTTCAGAACAGTTGTTCAAAAGAAATACACATTTAATCCCCACATCTTCTTGGCCGCAAGCAAAGGGCTTTTGGCTTCCTTCTCTCATTTTATATTTTCTGAACTATCACTGTGCTCACAAATAATTGTTCTTACGTGGGTGCTGTACTCATGTACCAGAGACAAAAAATGAGATTGGCCCAATCCTTAAAGCTTAAACATATTTGGACCTGGGGAAAAATGAGTCAAAGTGAGCTTATTAGGACTGGAAAGACAGAGTGACATCCAGAGTAAAATACATGGGCCTAATTCCATAAGCATTTGCTTCAAACCCAGATAGCTTTGCCGTGCTGACTGCAGCTTCAGCTTTTCTCTTTTTCCATGATTTCCGCAGAATGATCCGTGCTTTTGGTTTTTTAGGAATTCATCCTTTTTGTGACGTCTTAGTAATAACAGACTAAAAACTACTGACCCAAGAATTCAACACATAACCCCATATACTTTGCAAATCATTATCCAACTAACAGGACTCATCATAATATTTAGGAATGTAATTTAACAATTCAAGATTAATTCGCCATCGATTTGAGCAACCCTTTCAAGTGGACAAAGGATCAAACTGTCTTAAATCTTCTGCTCTCACCTATTAGATTTAGTAACTTGAAGATTTAGTGTTGCTTGGATTCTTACTCTTTATTAGACTACAGAATAACCTTTGTGAAATGCAAAAATCACCTATGCTGAAAGACGTCAGGCTTAATTAAATTCAATAAAAAGTGTCTTTCAGGAGCACCTGGCTGGTTCAGTTGGTAGAGCATGCAACTCTTTTTTTATAAATATATTTTTTTAATTTATTTATTTTTGAGAGACGGAGAAAGCACGAGCAGGGGATGGTCAGAGAGAGAGGGAGACACAGAATCCGGAGCAGGCTCCAGGCTCTGAGCTGTCAGCACAGAGCCTGATGCAGGACTGGAACCCACGAACCTTGAGATCATGACCTGAGCTGAAGCCAGAAGCCAGACCCTTAACTGACAGAGCCACCCAGGTGCCCCAAGCATGCAACTCTTGAGTTCAAGCCCCATGTTGGGTGTGGAGCCTACTTTTTAAAATAAGTATTTTTCAGTTTTTCTAGAATTTAAAATCCCCTAGTAACATGTCAATCCCTGGATTTTAACTGGTGTACCAATATAAAACTGAAATGTCATTACAACAGTACAGTGCAAGCAATGCATTTTGAACCTATCTACTCTGATAAAAGAAATCTAATCTTTAGTAAAATCTCTTCAAAGTGGGACCAGTTAACTATTTTATAAAATGTATGAGAATACCCATGTACCTCTGTTACATTAGGAAGCCCCCAAGAGTGCTCTCACACTAAGGGCTGAATATGAACCACTCACAAGCCTTCCGTTAGAGGAGGACTGTGCGGATCACTGAGAACCCAGGGGAACTCCAGGCCTCGTGACAGGTATGCGGCGTTGCGTCTGAGTTAGAGAACAGGCATTGTCCCAGAACACAGCGTGGGAACTGAGTCTTCCCTTCACGGAGCCTTTCAGGAACACATATATCTTGTCTTTGAAGGTCCCACACCACCCCTCAGATCCTGTTCCATTATTTAGTATCAGTAACTTAGAACTGATTTTGCTTGTTTAAACTGACTTCTTTAAATTGAAACAATCCGTTGCACTGCGGCTTATGTATGTAGGTTCTTTTTCTTGCAAGCTAGGAATAAACTTTATCTATATACAGGTGTTTATTGTTATTGCTTAGTAACCTTTTCTTTCTTCCTATCAACCCATCCCTTCAGTCTTTTCTTAAAGGTCATTTTCCAAAGCCCTTTGGCATCTTTTTCTCCTGGAAACCTGTTTTTATTTATGCTCCACACCCCAGATAGAGCCTGGCCAAGGAACAGTTTTGTCCAAGGACCAATTTTGGATGTGTGAAATCTTTTCAGATCTGTGATTTGTATGCCAGTACAAAACTGATCACTGTTGACCCCTCCAGTGCCTTATGGAGTAAACATTTGTGCCCAAATTTCCTTAGAAATCTAGTTTCTTGGGGCACCTATGTGGCTTAGTCAGTTGAGTGTCTGACTTCGGCTCAGGTCATGATCTTGTGGTTTGTGGGTTCAAGCCCTGCTTCAGGCTCTGTGCTGACAGCTCAGAGCCTGGAGCCTGCTTCAGATTCTGTGTCTCCCTCTCTCCCTCTCCTCATGCTCTCTCTCTCCCACTCTCTCAAAATAAATATTAAAAAAAATTTTTTTAAAGAAAGAAGACATCTATCCATACAAAGACTGGCATATGAATAGTCTGGCAGTTCTACAAATTGTTAAACACAGTTACCATTTAGCCCAGCGGTTCCCTCATAGGTACTATTTGCTATGGGAAAATACCGCAGACTGGCTTACACAAGAGAAATTTATTTCTCACAGTTCTAGAAGCTGGGATTTGAAAGACCAAGGTGTTGGTGGGTCTGCTTTCTTCTGAGGCCTCCCTTTGGCTTATAGGCAGCTGGCTTCTCCCTGTCCCTCACATGGTCTCTCTTCAGAGTGCCTGCACCCCTGACGTCTCTCTTCTAAGGACACTAGTCATTTTAGACCATAGCCTCACCCTAAAACTTGTTGTTACCAGCATTTACAGTAGGCAAATGTCCGTCAACTGGTAAATGGACAAACAAAATGTAGTATATACTTACAATGGACTATTATTTAGATATTAAGAGATACATGCTACAAAAGGGTGAATCTTAACATGCTAAGTGAAAGGCCCAGTAATATGATAGGATATATCTCTATTTACAGGAAATGTCAAGAATAGTCTAATCTATGGACTGAAAAAGTACATTTGTGATCGTCTAGGGCTTGGAAAGAAGCTAGGGTATGAGGAGTGCTTATTAATGGGTCTGGGCTTTCTTTATAGGATGATGAAAGTGTTCTAAACTTAGGTCACAGGGATGGTTGCACAACTCTGTGCAACACCGAATTGCATACTTTATTTTTTCAAGTTTATTTATTTATTTTGAGAGAGAGAAAGCAGGAGCTTGGAAAGGGCAGGGGCGGGGGGGAGGGGGTGGGGGGAGAGAATCCCAAGCAGGCTCTGTACTCAGTGCAGAGCCCGACAACCGTGAGATCATGACCTGAGCCAAAATCAAGAGTCAGACACACAAGCAACTGAGCCACCAGGTACCCCTTTAAATTACAGCTTTTGTGGTATGTGAATTTTTCTCAACAAAAAATATTTTAAAACATTTTTTTTTAACATAGCACGGAGCATTTTTTTAAGTCTTGTGGCATGCAAATCTTTGGCAGAGACTATTCTAGATTAAAATGAGACAGATGGTCTTCAAATTATAAGGTACACATTGTAGGGAATATTGTACACTGTGAATCCCATTGATACCTGGAAGTCACAGTTTAGGGGCGCCTGGGTGGATCAGTCCATTGAGCGTCCGACTTCGACTCAGGTCATGATCTCGCAGTTTGTGAGCTCAGTCCCCACATCAGGTCACTGCTGTCAAGCTGTCAGTGCAAAGCTTACTCTGGATCCTCTGTCCCCCTCTCTGTGCCCTTACCCTGCCTGTGCTCTTCCAAAAATAAATAAATATAAATGTTGTAGACTCTGGAATTACTGACTGTAGTTTCCACTCATCTGAAGAAATAGCCATGGAAATGTAATGACTAAACAATGTATTAAGTTCTTAGACATGAAACAAGATGGCTGTTACCTTTCAAAATTTCATTAATCTTTATGATATGCTTATGGAAAGCCTTAATCTGGAATACTTGCCAGTTTTTAATAAAGAATCATGTGGTCTTTCAACGCAGGTAATGACCACTCAATAATGAGGTAATGGTGGTTACCTGATTATTGGTAACATTTTTGGATTGTCTGTCCCATTCCAGGACTACATCATAGCACCGTGTACACTTCACACTCAAATATTGACCTGAACAGTTAAATTACGAGGCTCTGATAAGGGAGTGCAATTGTGATATGAGCTAGAGAATGAACTGTGAACAATGACATAAATCAGATTCTTAACCTCAGCACTACTGACATTTTGGGCCAAATAACTTGTCGGTGCTGTCTTGTGCATCATAAGATCTTTAATAGTATCTCTCGCCTCTGCCCACTAGTAGCATATCCCACCCCGCACGTTAGACAATTAAAAATGTTTCCAGACATTACCAAATATTTCCTCGGGTGCAAAATTAAGAACCACTGCCAGAAGTCAAGGAAGAATAGTGAGTTTTCATGGTAATAACACAGATCATGTATCAAAAGAAAACATTCATGTTTGACTTCTACTTTACTTCCATAAGCTCTGTTGATTTGAAATATCCAGAATATTGTATAAAAAGCAATTCCATGGGGCGACTGGGTGGCTCAGTAGGTTGAGCGTCTGGCTTCGGCTCAGGTCATGGTCTCACGGTTCGTGGGTTCGAGCCCCGGGTCAGGCGCTGTGCTGACAGCTCAGAGCCTGGAACCTGTTTCGGATTCTGTGTCTCCCTCTCTCTCTGACCCTCCCCTGCTTGTGCTGTCTCTCTGTCTCTCAAAAATAAATAAACATTTAAAAAAATTTTGTTAAAAAGCAATTCTGTTGATCTTACTAAATTTAGGTGACCATAGTCTTTGCCAGTTTTTTTTGAAGATTATCATATTTTGATCTAAAATTTGAATCCAATGCTGAAATGCCAGCTTGGAGCCACAGAAGGAATGAGTGTTTGTATTGTAGTAAAAGACTGCCCTTGGAAACTCATAAATGGAAGCATTAAAAAAAAAACCAAATGTAATTTTATAATCAGTTTTACCACACAGTAAAAGATTTGCTATCTATTGACAGAGGGTTTGCAAATACACTGGAAGTCCTTTTCATTAAAGATGCCAACTCAGCATGGCAGAACTCATTTTCATTGTCCTTTTAGCCTATCAATTAAATCACCTAAGAATGAAGAACATTGTCACTTAAGTTCTGAGACATTGTTCTTCAAGGGTTCTAAAGATGAACTTACTACATTCTGAAACGGTGATATGGATGGTATCTGCCCACACATTTTGATATGACATAGCATTAATATAATAGCAATTTGTGATATACATTTTCCCACCAAAAGTCTTCACCTGCCTCAAGAGGACCATAAGCCTAATGGTCTTTTAGAAGATGGGGTGAAATGGTTCCGAACTTCCCCTCCTTCCTCTTTCCCTCCCTCCCTTCCTCTCTCTGCACCTCCTCCCTCCTTCCTCCTTCAACAAACGTCACTAAGACACTAAAGCTAAAATCTCACCCACACTTTGTAATCACACTGCAGGCAAGCATGGACATACTAGCATCTCCTAACAGCAGGATGGATAGGAGGCATTACCCAGAATGCTCCCCAGAGTTCACATCCATGGTGTTGGCTACAGATGCCCACTAAAGGAATAGTAACATCATAAGCAGTAAAGTCCTCTCCCAGAACTTTCAAAAAACAAGACACGCTTCTAAAAAATGTTTTAGTGTTTATTTATTTTGAGAAAGAGCACGCACACATGAGCAGGCAAGAGAGAGAGAGAGAGAGAACCCCAGGCAGGCTCCACACTGTCAGTGCAGAAACCAACATGGGGCTTGAACTCCTAAACCATGAGATCATGGCCTGAGCCAAAATCAAGAGCCAGGCGCTTAACCAACTGAGCTACCCAGGTGCCTTTAAAATATACCTCTTAGTTGGGAGTTTTGTTAACTAATAATGTAAGAACAAACCTACTGACTGTTTTCTGCATCTCAACAAATGGCACCCCGTCTTTTCCTTGCTCACACCAAAAACCTGGTAACCCTTCTCATGTCTTTTTCCTCTCTTACGCCTCACTCACCTCTAGTCCATCAGTTCACCCTCAAAATGCACCTGAACTGCAAGACTGCCATCACTTCTGTAGCTACCACCTCATCCCTGCCATGATCATCTTAACTGGATTATTGTGGGGGCTTCCTAGAGTCTTTTCCCAACACAGCCACCAGCTCCGTGCAAATCTTCTCATGGTGGTTCAACTCACTCCGAGAGGAACCTAAATCTTCATGAAGGCCGGAGGCCCCTGCTGATCCGAGCCTCTGTGGCCTCTGTCCCCATCACTCGCACCACCCCCCATCCCTCCGTTCTATCCTCAAGGGGCTTCTTGTAGTTAGAACATGCCTAGGATGCTCCTTCAGACGCTTGAAATGGCTGTTCCGTCTGCCTACAATAACCTTG
>NC_043706.1:125887158-125922767 GCF_006229205.1 Suricata suricatta | reverse complement strand
ATTTTTCTGTCTTCTTCAATAGAAAATAAACCCCCTGAGACCTGAAGTTTTATTTTGTTCACTGCTATAACCCAGCACCTGGTAAACAACAGGAGCTCAATAGATACTTGTTGAAAAAATAAATGAATAAGGTGTCATCTTACCATGTTATAGATGGAGTTTTAGGGCAGTGAAACTATTCTGTATGATACTACAGTGGTGAATTCGTATCATTACACGATTGTCCAAACCGATAGACTGCATAATACCAAGAGTGAGCCCTTATGTAAAGATGGACTCTGGATGATAATGATGTGTCCGTGTAGGTTCATGGGTTGTACCAAGTACATCACTCCACAGGACGACGTGGATGTGAGGAAGGCTATATGTGTGGGGGCAGGGTATGTACGGGTGTATATAGACCTCCCACTCAGTTGTGCTGTGTCCTATGTTGAACTGAAAATATTTTTTAAAAACTTTTAAATAAAACAAATAAAAGAAATGTAAAACAGTGCAGCCACTATGGGGGGAAAAAAAAGAAAAGAAAGTATATTAGAAAATAAATAAAAATATGAAATATATTTAAAAATGTAAATACTGATAGAGGCACCTAGGTGGCTCAGTCATTTAAGCATCTGACTCTTGATTTCAGCTCAGGTCATGATCTCACAGTGCATGAGATTGAGCCCTAAGTTGGGCTCTGCACTGACTGCATGGAGCCTGATTCTCCCTCTCTCTTTGCCCCTCCCCTCCCACTCTCTCTCAAAATAAATAAACTTTTAAAAAATGAAAAATAAAATAAAAATATAGATGATAGAGATAGATAGATAGATAGATGATAGATAGATAGATAGATAGATAGGCAGGCAGACAGGCAGACAGGTATCCCTACATATTTCAGAACCCGGCTCAAATGCCTTTTCATTTTTTACACCCTGCCTCAAACCACTCCTTCCCCAACCAGGCAAAAATTATAGCTTCTCTTTGTGATTTTCCAAGTACTTTGGTTTTACCTTTAACATTTTATATGGTGCTATTTGTTAAAACGCTTTAGCTACATAGCTTCTCCCAGGAGATCATTATTTTTAATCCTCTAGGCAATAACACTGACATTTTATATAGTAAAAAATTCAGCACAATTCAGTAAATACTTATTATGGGTATTCCTGCAGCACTTAACTGTTTACTAATTTAATTCCAGAATTTTTAAATCTTCAGATGATTGGTTATGTTCCTTAACTGACATCTGCTCTCAAAGGCAGGTACGATGATCTCTTGTTTCTCCCAGTGGCAAAATCTGAAGATTCTGGAAGACTTTCCATAGTACATCTTTCCCAGATTCCTGATAAAGAAGTCCTCTAAAAATACTCCCCTTACCAGACAATCTTCTCATTTCTAGTTCTATTTAAATTTTGTTTCAGCTATAAAGCAACTTAATTTTATCATCAACAGATTCTGACTCTAAAAGAAAATCAAGAAGGTAACCAAGAAGAGTGTGAACGTCAGTCATAGCTTATCTTTTGTGTGTGTGGTTTTTTTTTTTACCCATATTTGCATCCAGCCTAGCAGGGGCTTAATAGCCCCATGACTCTTACCCTTTGGACAGGAATGTACTGTATCACTAGTTCTCAAACTACAGCACTATAGCCTGCTTCGGAATCCTCTGAAGGGCTTGTTTAAACACAGATTGCTGGGGCCTGCCCCCAGAGTTTCTAAGGCAGGAGGTCTGGGTGGGGACTGATTATTTCTAACAAGTTCCCACATGCTGCTGGTCGTGCTGGTGCAGAGACCGCACTCTGACATCCCTTCCTTTATGTGTGCGGTGCCGACAGAGGCACTCTGCAACGGAGTATCTCCTTTGTAACTGTGAAAAGCCAGAGGGGGGTCAGAAACGGACTGTGTCAATGTTCTAGTACTCCATGATGTTAGATGATAGTGAAACAGAAAGACAAGCCGCATTTGTCCGCCACCCACTAAAAAGAATCACTGCCTTGCTCTTTCATCTCCACCAAATGAAATAAGCACAACTTACCAGGGCCCAAGAAACCAACTCTAAATCTGGCGTAAAAAGAAGAGTAAGATGACTTTCATAAACCTTCAGGGCAAATACATTTGCAGTGGAAGTGAAGGCTTCCCAGGAGAAACACTGCATATGAATATATGTTAGTCTCCTCCTGTCACAGAGCCCTCCCATAAATTCCTTCACAGCCCAGGAGAGAGAAGGGTGACATTGAATCTCTAGACCTGGTGGAAAGCTAAGAAGTAAGCTGTGCCCTAATAAGTTTGTAGAAAGATTTCTCTTAAGATTAGCACCTTAAATATCCCTCACTACTAGCGGGTGCGCTTCCATCTGCAACATTAAGTCTTGTGCAGATATCAGTGAAGTCAGCATTTGTTCCAAAGATTTGGATTATGTGGAAATTTCAAGAAGCTTTTTGTTGTCATTGTTTTTACGCAGAATTCTCAGTCTTATTAAGATGGGTTTATTTCAAATACCTAAACGTGAGGTTTCCTCCTTGTATCGATATTCTGGATGGAAAGGGTACTGTGGTTCATTCTCTCCTCAGGTGGTGGAGGCTACCACTAAAAAAAATTTTTTTTTAGTGTTTAATTATTCTTTGCGAGAGAGGAAAAGAGCATGAGCACAGGAGGGGTAGAGAGAGAGAGACACAGAATCTGAAGCAGGCTCCAGGCACGGAGCTGTTAGCACAGAGCCCAACACAGGGCTCAAACTCACTTAGGGAGAAACAAAGCAATCTCTAGTCCACCAAATACACACACCAGGCATCTTTTACAACTCCTTTCATGGCAGTTAATGGCTTGGAAAGCAGACACAGATATATTTATTGTCTATATGTAAATTTATTAAAGTAATCATTAGTGTTATTGTTTGGAAGTTAGAACTAACCTATGGAAAATAAAGGAATCAAGAGGAATAAGTTTATCTTCTTTTTGAGTCTCTATCACAACAAGCACCTTTTGGGTTATAATTACCTGTAAGCCCTCTTTTCTAATAACTAAGCAACATAGAAAATTCAGTTCTCTGGCTAGGAGTTCACATTCTGTTGAAAGAGTCTGATTAGATAATCATCTCTATAGCCCTTTGGAAATGTCACAGTTGTCCAAGAGTGACACCACACCATCTGTCAACAATTGATTTCAAAACACTGTCTGGAGGAAAAGATCAATTTCTAGTTATGTCATAACATTTAACATAAAATAATCATGAGACCAGTTGAAGACACAAAGCTATTACACTATAGGTAGTAAGAACATATTCAAGTTACAAACAACATAATAGTTATCTAATGTTGAATAACAAATCTCTTCAAGATTTAATGACTTTAAAAAAAACAGTAATTTTTTACATCTCTCATGATTTGTGCAGATCAGGAACAATCCTCCTGATTTGGAAACCACTCTCATGAGGTTTGGTCTTCTGTTAACTGTGGGTGCAGCCACTTGACTGGTACACACTCTGGATTTAATTTTTAAAATTTTTTGTTTATTTTTGATACAGAGAGAGACAGAGCATGGGGGGGGGGCGGGCAGAGAGAGAGGGAGACAGAGAAGCCAAAGCAGGCTCCAGGATCTGAGCCCGACACAGGGCTCAAACCCACAAACATGAGATCATGACCTGAGCCGAAGTCAGAGGCTTAACAGACTGAGCCACCCGGGCGCCCCTCTGGATTTAATTTTTGACATGTAATTGTTTACCATCTGTTTAACCCCCCTAAAATGTAGGCTTCATTCAGGATTTTTCTGCAGGGTTTTTGTTCTTTATTCCCAATATTTAGAATAGCGTCTGGCAGATAGTCTTTAAAAAATATTTGTTCAATCAATATTGTTATGTTTGGAACTCACCCCCCTCCATTAAAAACCATTTTAGGAAAGGGGTGCTTGGGTGGCCCAATTGGTTACGCATCTGACTCTTGATTTCAGCTCTCACCATTGGTGAGTTTGAGCCCCACACAGGGCTCTGTGCTGATAGTGTGGAGCCTGCTTGGAATTCTCAGTCTCTCTCTCTCTCTCTCTCTCTCTCTCTCTCTCTCTCTCTCTCTCTCTCTCATTTTCTCTCAAAATAAATAAATCTGAAAATAAAAATTTTAGGAGAGCTAGATGAGTGATAAGTATTAAGGAGGGCACTTATAATGTTTAGCACTGGGTGTTGTATGTAAGTGATAAATTACTGAATTCTACTCCTGAAACCAACATTGCACTGTACGTTAGCTAACTAAAATTTAAATAAAAATTTGAAAAAAAAATTTTATAATTTGATCAAATGTTTTACTAAGGACTATGAAATATATGTGAGAAGCATTATATTTAAAAAGAATAAAAATAAACTCTTATATGTAAGATTTCTAACTTTCTCTAAAAAAATAAGTCTAATTCATCATAAAGGTGTCCCAAAAATAATATTTCAAGAAATCAACTGGGGGACATGTGGGTCCTCAGTAGGTTAAGCATCCAACTCTTGGTTTGCACTCAGGTCACAATCTCGCTGCTTCGTGGGATCGAACTCTGCATCAATCGACACCTCAATGGGGATTCTCTCTCTTTTTCTGTTCCTCTCTCTCTGCCCCTCCCCTACTCATGTTGTCTCTCTCTCTCTCAAAATAAATAAGTAAATTTAAAAATAAAAGAAATCAGCTATAAGTTTGTTTTATAGTAGACTTCTAAATTACTTTTTAAAGTTATTTATTTGTTTTTATTTTGAGACAGACAGAGATGATACAAGAAGGGGAGAAGCAGAGACGGAGGGAGACAGAGAATCCTAAGCAGGCCCTGTGCTGTCAGTGCAGAGCTCCATGAGGGGCTCAAACTCATAAAACCATGAAATTATGACCTGAGTCAAAACCAAGAGTCCAGAGGTCAACCAACTGAGACAACCAGGTGCCCCTAGACTTTTTCTTTTAATATTGTCATGATCTTGACTGCCTATACTGTACTTCTTTCTTCAGTTTCAGATTGAACTTATCAAACAAGAAACCAGAGGAGCAAGGTATAAAAACAAGACTCTTCTAAGACAACTACATTATCTATCTTTTATTCTTTACTTCCTGTTTGACTCTTTATATTCTGAAAGTATAAATACTAGAAGTTAATATACATCATTCTGCTTTGATTTGATAATGTATGTTAGGGGGTTCTATCACTTTCTCTGAGTGTCCTTCTGTGTCCTAACTTAATTTTGATAATCTTATGTCTTCCTGACTGAAAACTGGTGATCTTGTCAAAACTTTCTAATAGGAAATAATGTTTAACAGAAGTTAATTCTACCCCAAATAGTTTGTTATTGTTCTTTTTTAAAAAATATATATATATTTGTATTTATTCTGAGAGAGAGAGACAGAGAGCAAGTGGGGGAGGGACAGAGAGAGAGACGGAGACAGAGAGAATCCCAAGCAGGCTCTGTGTTGTCAGCACAGAACCCAACATGGGGCTCGAACGCACAAACCACGAGATTATGACCTGAGCTGAAATCAAGAGTCAAACACTTAACCACTGAGCTCCCCAGATGTCCCGTGTTCTTTTTTTTTAAAAAAAGGAACTCAGTAATGGAGTGTGAGCAACTTCATGTCAAATCCAAGATTCTGGATTTATCAGCTAAGTGATATTAAGCAAAGTTTTGGGCTCTAGTCTTTTCTCATGAGTAGAAATAGAAACAATGATATTACTTGGTGTTATGGACTGAATCATATCACCTTCAAAATTCATATGTTGACATACTAAGTCCTAGAATGTTACTGTATTTTGAGGTAATTAAGGTATAATGACATTATATGTTTGGGTCCAAATCCAATATGCCTGGTATTCTTATAAGAAGAGGAGGAGCTTCTGGTTGGCTCAGCAGAGCATAGGACTCCTTTTTTTTTTTTTTTTTACCTTTTATTCATTTTTGAGAGACAGAGAGAGACACAGCTTGAATGGGGGAGGGGCAGAGAGAGAGAGGGAGACACAGCATCGCAAGCAGGCTCCAGGCTCTGAGCTGTCAGCACAGAGCCCGTCATGGGGCTCGAACCCATGAACAGCGAGACCATGACCTGAGCCAAAGTGGGGCACTCAGCCGACTGAGCCACGCAGGCATATGGCTCTTGATCACTGGGCCACTGAATTCAAGCCCCACATTGGGCTTGTAGCCTACTTGGAAAAAAAAGAAGAGAGGAGATTAGGTCACAGACATGAGCACACAGGGAAGGAAAGACATCTGAAGACACAGGAAGGAGACAGCCCTCTCTATGCTAAGGGGTCAGGTCTCAGAAGAAATCTGTCCAGCTGACACCTCAGTCTTGAGCTCCTAGCCTACAAGACTGTGAGAAAAATAAATGTGTGTTGTTTAGGTCACCCAGTCTGTGGTACTTTGTGATGGCAGCCTGAGCAAACAAATACACTTGGCAAAGTTTTCTTGCTTTTTGTTTAGGTTAGTTTGATTTTTAGATTGTACAAGACAGTCTCTGTACAAGTACAGTTTCCTGGGACTCTTGTAACAAATTACCACAAATTCAGTGGCTTAAAAACCATAGAAACTGAGTGTATCCCAGTCTGGAGGACAGAAGTTTGAAATCAGTTTCACTGCGGTAAAATCAGGATGTTGGCAGGGTGACGTCCCCTTTGGAAGCTCGAGGGGAAAATCCCTTCCTTGTCCCTTCCGTCTTAAGGGGCTGCAGGCATTCCTTGGTTAATGGCTGCATCACTCCAATCTCTGCCCCATGGTCATGGCACTTTTTCTTTTTCTGTCTGCATCAAATCTCGCTCTGCCTCTCTTTCAAAATGCTACTTGTGATTGTACCCAGGGCCCACCAGGTTAATCCAGATAATCTCTCCTTCTCATGGTCTTGCACTCAACCCCTTTTATAAAGACCTATTTCTCTATAAAGTAACAGTTACAGATCCCAGGGCTAGGACCTGCCATCTTTGGGAGGCTTTGTGCAGCCTAGTAGTGGATGTGAAAGAGGGAAGCCTTCAGAGTCTTCCTGAGCGATCCTGTTTGCCTTCCTGTGATCCATCGAATTGTATGTTTAATGAACAAGATGTTTAGTGTGCTTGTTCATTTTGAGATTGGGGAGAAAGAGTGGAACACCGAAGCTAAGAAGCTAAGAATTCTGAGGCTGTTGGGATTCCTGGGGCCGGGGGGTTGGGGGGTCAGTTGGTTAAACATCTAACTCTTAATTGCAGCTCAGGTCATGATCTCATGGTTTGTGGGTTCGAGCCCACATCAGGCTCTGCACTGACAGCGTGGATTTTCTCTCTTTCCTTCTCTCTCTGGCCTCCCCCTCTCTCTTTCAAAAATAAATAAGCAGTAAAAAAAGAAAAGAATGTTAAAAACCAGCACAGGGGCACCTGGGTGGCTCAGTTGGTTAAGTGTCTGACTGATTCAGGTCATGATCTCGCAGCCAGTAAGTTCTAGCCCTGTGTCGGGTTCTGTGCTGACAGCGCAGAGCCTGGAGCTTGCTTCAGATTCTGTGCCTCCCTCTCTCTCTGACCCTCCCCGTGCTCTCTTTCCCTCTCACTCTTTCTGTCTCAAATATAAACATAAAAAAAACCCAGCACAGAATATTTCTATACTGACCTCCATTTTGAGTGTTAGCTTCCTATTCTAAAGTTTTAGATTTTGTATTTTGGAACTGAAGTAAGTAATTTGAATGTAAAAAGTAGGACACACAGTTAGCCAATAAGTGTTGCCAATCTTTAAGCATTTGGACATATCTTTACACTCACCATGCGATTTTGTATTTGGGAAATTCTGCTCTCCATCCGCCTCCTGTCTGTCCTTCCCCTTAGCCAGCTCAGGCAAAGTCCAGGAGCAGTGGCAAGTAATTGTGCGTGAGACCAGCTGATGTTTCTGCGGAGAAAGCACTTTTGACCTCCACACCCCTAGTGGCAAAGGGCCCAGAAAGAAAGAGACAACTCCTAGAGTAGCCTTTAATGCCTTTTCCCTGGAATCGGAAACCACCATGTCCCCATTTGCCCAGCACGTGAGCTCTGTACCTTTGACTCGTTGAATGCTACCTAAGATGAACCCTCCAGTTACTTCCAAAACGGGGTCAGAGGTTGCTGGCTGCTGTGCTGTCAATAATGATTATTAATAACAACAGTGTTTCCGATTAGTCTCATATTTTACAACAAAGAGCACTTGGGTACAGATTCTCTTTCCCAAATACTTGGATCATGTATAAATGAAATAAGATACATTTTCAGCTCTTGTATCACTTCAACCCAGGTTATTAGAATTCATTGAATCCCTAAAACTCAGGCAAGAAAGTAAAGGAGGTATTATTATGCTCATTCTCCACATAAGGAGCTTGAGTGTTACAAGCTAATTTTCAAAAAGAAATCCTGACTTTAATACACATTTTAAAAACAGACATGTATGAAAGGTTTTGTTAAATTCATTTGATGAGAAAATCAGGCATGTGTTATAACCAGTTCAAAAACAAAGAAGTCAAGAAGCACATATTTGTACAGAATAAAGGAAGCTTGAAGTGAATTGTTGTCCACCCCACTGGAGGCAGAGGGAGACAGAGGTCAATAAAACTCATACCAGACAGGATGGAATTTGTATGCCTGTTATTTACCATGTACAGAGTAACAAAGTAATTCAAATCAAGTGACATGAGGAAGGACGTAGAGACAACACAGAAGGCTTCCCAATTAGGAGCTGGATGTGAATCTTAGACTCTCTAGAACAAAATGTAGTTTGCTCTACTCCACTGAATGGTCCCAGCTTCTGAGAAAGGTACTCCTTTGTCTCCTCCATTAGGTGAAAGAAAGATACCTCCAAAATTTGCAAATGAGAGTTTCAAAGGTAAACTGGGTAAGAACTTCCGGTTGTCCACGGTCAGCCCTGCTTTGTCTCAAGATGCTCACTGAAGCAGCCAATAGACCAAGATGCAGGTGAAACCAGCTTTGGGGGGATCACCCAGACGTCTCCTCATTCTAGGGCATGATTCCTGAACCAGGGCCAGCGTTGGAATGTGCTCAAGTGCGTTCTATTTCTCAGTGCAGTTGAAGCAGCAGCTTGAATTGGAATGAAAAGTAACTGCTCCCTTCCAAACTCAGATGGGAAATACCTACGAGTGGTCAAAAGTGCCAATGTGTGAGTTCAAACAAGGCTTAATTGAGAGACCTGGCTTGGTCATAACGATAGGGAAGAAAGTCTTCAGCCCAGAACAGTGAAACTATAGCAGGTTATGAAAGTGTGACAGCTTATGCTTCTGGATGTTGCATGCTAGAAATAAGCAGAAAAGTACCACAGTCTCAAAGTATGTGTATTTTAATTTTTATTTAATGCTTTAGACTTACTGAGCTAAAAAATAAATAAATAAATAAAAAGTTAGTAGCATTAACCATTTTGCCTAGCACCAATAACCTAAAAAATGTGGCAACTCAAAAAGAAACAAATAATCATTTCAGTGTAGACTGACCCAGAAATCTAGGACATCACCAAACCTTGTGGTCCCTTTGGGCTTTTCACTTGGAAAGAATGCTATGCCCTTTTTTTTTTCTTGCTTTTATGCTTGAAACCTTTTAAAATCTTGTTCATAAGCTAAATGACTTAGGAACAAAAAACAAAAACAAAAAAACCAAAAAAAATCTTAACACCAGATAGCGAAACATTGCTTCTTTACGAGAGGCATTTTCATTTGTTCTGGTTTTGGTTTTACTTTTTCTGTTATTGTTGTTTTCACTTAAAAATTTTAATTCTTTTTATCAAGGATTTTTTTTTAGCTTAAAGATGCTTGGCATGAGTAAAATAGTAGGGGTTATTTGGTAATAAACATCCTGAAGAAATAATGTAAAGAAGCCTAAATTCAAGTCCAAAGCAATGAAAGGTGAAAAATAAAGAGAATCATAAAACAAGGAGAGGGGACTTTCATTGGTAGCCTTAGGGGATTTGTCTGAAATTATAGTCACACACAAGAAGGGGTGATCCAATCTGTCAAGAAGGTGAGAAAATAAACCACTTAATATGAAGAAATGCTTAGAATGTCCCTGGAGCCACTGTCAGACACTCTTATGATTCAAATTACTCCCATGGATTAAAAAAAATAGGTTAAAAAGATATTAGCACAACTTCTTTGGCAATAATTTCCCCATGAAACATCATAAATAATTGTAATTCTTCAGGACTTCATATCCTACTGATTATAGGTCTGCTTCCTGGCAACCAGCCATTTAAAGAGTCAGTGAAGGCAGCAAGACACGGCAGTCAGAAGATGCTTCCCTTTCGAAAAGTACTTAGATCCTGTCACTTCCCTTCCTAAAAACTTTTACTGGCTCCTCGTTGACATTGGAAAAGTCCCAAACTCTGAAACAAGACACAGTTTGTACTCTGTTAGCTGGTCCAGTCTTGCGTGTCCAATCCCAGCTCAGCCACTTCTATGAACTGAATGGTGCCCCCCCCCCAGTCATATGTTAGGCCCTATCCCCCAGAGTGATGGTATTCAGAGATGGAGCCTTTGAGATGTAATTCGAATCGTATGAGGTCATGATGTTGGGGCCCTCGTGATAGGATTAATACCTTTATAAGATGAGACACCAGAGACCTTGCTCTCCCTACAGCCCTGAGCATGCACCTAGGAAAGGCCATGTGAGGACACAGTGACAAGGCTGCTGTCTGCAACTGAGAAATGGAGCCTCCACCGGAAGATGAACCAGCCGGCATCTAGATCTTGGACTTCTCAGCCTCCAGAACTGTGAGAAATAAATTTCTGTTTTGTTTTGTTTTAATGTTTATTTTTGAGACAGAGAGAGAGAGTGTGAGCAGAGAAGAGGCAGAGAGGGAAGCACAGAATCCAAGGCAGGCTCCAGGCTCTGAGCTGTCAGCACAGAGCCTGATACAGGGCTCAAGCCCGTGAACCACGAGATCATGACCCGAGCCAACTGAGCCACCCAGGCGCCCCTAAATTTCTGGTTTTTAAGCCTCCAGTCTACAATACTTTGTTAAGGTAGCCGGAGCAGACTAAAATAGCCACTTTTCCAAACAAAACTCTAGTGGCACTAAAGTCCCATCCCCTCAACATCTGAGTGCCTTTGCATATACTGTTTCTTTACCCACAATGCTCTCCTTCCTCTTACTTGTGTTTTTGACAGGGGCTATTGCAAAACAACAACCGGCTACTGTCAGCTTCATCCTTAAAATATTTTGTTTCTTAAAATATTTATCTATTGAAGGTGCTATATAACTCAAGCTGGTGGGATACATTGCAATATATTTGCATTTACTTATGCCTTTCTTTGGGAACTTGGTCTTATCCATGTCTACCTTTTATGGCAGTCTTGATTATGTTAAACATATTCTGAAGATTTCTTGGTTAACTTTAATCAAAACTGCATTTTTTTCTTGTTTTCGAGTCCCAACACAAGTAGAACTTCATCTGAACCCCCCTCCCCCCCACTTTCCTCTGGCTTCCATTGATCTTCTTTCATATTTTAGTTATGGTGCTGCAGCCATGTTCGTACATCTAGCTCCTTCAGGCGAGGTATGCCTGCTATATGCACCTCTGTGTCCTTGCCACTAATACAGAGTCAGACACATACTTGTCACTCAACAAAGGCCAAATGCCAGTTTAATGAGATTTAACACAACACAGAGCTAGGGCTTATTCACTTATTCAATCATCCAACTAAAATTAACTGAAAACCTACTATGCGCCAGGTACCTGTTATGTGCCAGACACTGGGAATGCAGAGATTAATAAAACATGTTTCCTGCCTCAGGCTGTCCTCCAGAAAAAAAGAATAACCTCACACTTTGGTTGCATAGGAGAGAGTGTTTCCTAAAACATTCATGGAAATGGTTTGACGGAAAAAAACAGAAAAATTAAAGCAAAATGTTCTTTACTTCTTCATTACTCTTACTCAGACATTAAAATACTGTTTCAGAATGAAACGCAGGGCCTCATACATTCCAAACAAAGGGTCTGAGCTCTGAAACACAAAAGGAATTGTTCAATGTGACTGGGAAACCCTGTGCGATGTGCTGGGAATACAGAATACCTGTCCTCAAGTGCACTTTCCACTCATCGATGACAAATACCTGTTCCAGAAATAATGCTAATGGTGTAGGGGGTTATGTTAATATAGGTTTATGAAAAGGCTAAATGTTAAAGATTAACATTTGTACCCCAAAATCTACCTTCGATGCCATTGACATGCCTGCAAAGTATACTCGCTTCGGCCCTTTGGAAAGAAAAGAGAATTCAACTTAAGATTCAAAACCAGTTTCTCCTGCTCCAGCTATTCCAATACCTACCACTGCTCTTTCCCAGCATGCTAGTCACAGCCAGCAAAGCTGCTTGGCCCATTGTCCCCCAAACTTCCACATTTTGTGCTGGTTTGGAATCATAAGCATCAGTTGGAAGCAAATTCTGTATAAATGTACATTATCAATTCTCATTTTAACCAGAATCCTGCTGCTTCCTAGTCTGTGACTTTTACCATGGTTGACCTTTGGTTTCTTTGTTTCTTTTTTTGTCTCGCAAATGACTTTCATTATGTGAAACCAATGACACTCCAACATTGCCTTTTGGAACACAGACAGTTTTGTTTCTCGATTAGAATTGCTATTTCCAGTCACTGATTTGACTACGTGAATCAGTTATTCTGAACATAATAATGATATGCACTTTAAAATATAAGTGGATCCTACATTCAGAGCAAAGAATATTCCAGAAAAAAAGCATATTATTTTGAAATGCTGAAAATTTATTCTGATGTTCCATAGACACAAACAGTCCCGAACCAAAGCCCCACTCCCCAAATCTATAAATGATACCACACACCACAGTAAACAAAAATGAATTGTATAGCTACCAATTGAACAGTGTAATACTTTCTAAATTATACACAGATTAATTTTTAAAAATGCAATAACTAACTATCAAAAGAAAATTGTACAGGCTAATTAGATGAGATCAGATTGTTAGTCTTTTGCTGAACTCAAAGTTGGAATTCATTTCTTCAAAAATGGTTGGACCTGCACTTTATTGATGTCTAATATGCTGCAAGAACATATGCATACAAAAATCACTTAAGCAAAAAGTCTGTGTTGCTTTTCATGCTTCTGAAGATGCTCATATCGTATTTCTCATATTATCAAGAACACACAGCCCATGATAATTTCAAGCACATTGGTTAGTATCAGATTCACTTGCTGTTATGCTATGAATTATATAGAAATACAGGCAAATGAGGAGAGCAAAATCAGGGCCAACACAAGTAAGTACATTTCTGTCAGCCCCTCACAAAGGACCAGGAGATCCAAACTGCCCTAGCATGGCAGGTCTCTGTGATGACTGAAGATAGGCCAGGTCACACACTGTCATCCAGCACTAGTATTTTGAATCCTTAGACTGTCTCTTAAAATATATGCTTTCCATTTACCCAAACAAAAATTTGGAGGAAAAAAAGTATTCTGGAATTGGTCCTTTAGTGGAAGGATTTATGATCCTTAGTTTATGCTAGACTGATCATAAGAATAATCTTATATTCATTTGGCAATGCAGATGCTCTTAATTTCTTACTTATTGTAGACACAGTTGGAACATTCCACTATTCAAAATGTGACTTTGTAGCATAACTAAACCTCAATTAAATCAGACTGTCTTGTGAAAATTTAGATTATATTTGGTGATAAACTATAATGCTTTGAACACATTATAAAACTTATAAAGCTAAATGAGATCCTCTTATTAAAAGATCAGATATTGCTTCACTTATTAAAAAAAATCAGATATAGATCTAAACTTGTTGGAATTTCTCTTTTGAAAATACCTTTTAAATACTGTTTTTCAGTCACCACCAACACCAACTTCATTGTTTTTTAGCCATTTCTTAGCATTTTATGGGAAAAAAAGAAAACAAAGTTACTCATATTGATTATATATTAACCCCAAATTACTCCTGGTTTATTTTTTAAAGTAAAATCCTTTTCAAAAGAACAAATATAAATCATACTTATTCTTACTGCCCCTAAGAAGCTGTAAATACTGTCAGGTCACATAGTCTTGGGAATGATGAGCTAGACACAAATAACTCAAAGACAGACCTGGATGACATAATGTTCCATGAGCTGATCAAAAGCCAAAGTAGGGGTAAAGGAAAGATCTCAGGACATCTGGTTGCTAAATAAACCTGCTTACTCCATCTTGGAGGAGGCCCCTGACCTCTCTGGGCCTCAATTTTTTCACCTGTGTTGTGAGAAAGCAGGCCTCAAGGATGTTCAAGGTCTACTCTTGTGTTAACAAAACCATGTTTTTTTCTCTCCCATTGTAAAAGAAGAAATAAAAATGAATATTTCCAAGGTATAAAGTTGGAACAAAAATGTGCTTAAGACCTGCAGGTATGGTTGGAGTCCCTGGAGAAAGAGGACAAACAAAAAAAATGGTATTCTCTGGGCCCTTTTCACTCTTAGATGTGCATTTAAACATCAACTACAAGGCTTCCCCACAGGGGTCATTAAAACCTTCTGAATTACAACAGAAATCTTCTTGGTCCCCCCATCTCTCCCCCAACACACTTTCATGCACATGCTGATCAAATAAATTTAGCCCATTTGACTAAATATAATTATTCTTTTCTGAGACATTGTTTTTAATGTGGTGGACATTTTCAGTTTGCAGACCATAAACAGCTAGTGTTCCCTTTCTAATCTAGAAAGACACATTATTGACATAGTAGATATGACATCTATTCAGTTACATTTCTTACTTTCAAGTTAAATTCTTCATCTGGGTTCAAATCATTACACAAGAAAGAGTTGAGGTTATGGAACCTCATTTATGAAAAATTCACCATAAAACTCTTCAGGCCACATTCATTCATTTCTTTTAGTCAAATTTTAGACTTACAATTATTCAATCTGAAAATCATTGAAGTATCCCTCACGTAATACCAGGTTTGATATTTGTGAAAACCTGCTAGTGAAGGTGACAAATACAAAAACAGACAAGTCCCCTCATGACATATGGAGCTCTGTAATAGAAGAAATCCCTAAATCCAGTTTGTGTACATTTAGAAAGTAGAGTATGAACTGGAACCTGAACAATGAATGCAGGCCAGCCAGATTTTGAGAGGGCTTGGGGAAAAGGGATGGAATTCCAGAGGCAAGAGAGATCAGACAGTATTTAGGTTTAAGTATAGGGTTTGGAGGGATGAGGGCAGATAATAGTGAAAGGTAAGACTGGACAGGCAAGTAGGACCAGAGCATGAAAGGACACGCTTGTTCAGCCTTAATTTCTAAACACTTCTCACAAATATATTGAATCTTCATTTATTCTCCACAACAAGCATGCTTAGAGAGTGAATAGTCATTTCTGGGGTATCTGGCTGGCTTAGTCAGTAAAGTGTGTGACTCTTGATTTCAGGGTTGTGAGTTTGAGCTCCACAGTGGGTGTGGAGATTACTTTAAAAAAATAAAATCTTGGGGTGCCTGAGTGGCTCAGTTGGTTGAGCTTCCAACTCTGGATCTCGGCTCAGGACTTGGTCTTTTGGTTGGGTTTTGCACTGACAGTACAGAGCCTCTGGGATTCTCTCTCTCCTTTCTTTCTGACAGCTGGTGCTGTCTCTGTCTCTGTCTCTCAAAAAATAAATACACTAACTTAAAAAAAATAAAAGAAAACCTTTTTTAAAAAAGAAAATGAATTGTAATTTCTATAAAAGAGAAATTAAGGTTCAGAGTAAAGTGATTTGCTGGCATTTATTTTATAGAGTGCCTCTATATTCATTCACAAGACCTAAAATGTTAGGTGGTTGGGGAAGGAATGTTAATAGCAGGTGCTCTTTTGCCTTTCATTCCTAAACCACAGATTCCACACCCTTCTGCACAACCCATTAGAAAATCCATCCATGACTCTTGCAGGACTTTTAAACCTTAGAATGATTCCCTAGGGGTCGTTGGCAGAAATGAAAAGTGACTCATTCAACCGAATTAGGATCCTGGGATTCCTGTGTCTATTTTTAAAGGTATGGAAAAGTCAAGTTGCGATGGCAAGACTACATGGGTAAGTTAACTGAGAAAGAATGACAAACTTAATTTTGGGAAGGGTAAAGCACTATTGGAAATAATGAATGAAAAAAAATCTAGAAAATAAATCCAGATATCTAGATTCACTGAGATTTTTTAAATATTTTATTTATTTTTGAGAGAGCACAGTGGGGGAGGGACAGTGAGAAGGGGACAGAGGATCTGACGTGGTGGGCTCTTTGCTGACAGCAGCAAGCCTGATCTAGGGCTTGAACCTACTACCCTCAAGATCATGACCTCAGTCAAAGTTAGACACTCAACCAACTAAGCCACTCAGGTGCCCCTGAGATCTTTTTTTATAGTGATCTGTACTCTATATTATAGTCCAAATGTATCACAGCCCTCCTAGTAACAAACTGGTAAGCTTCCCATCTGGGAAAGGTTTGGAGTTGGAGATGTAAGAAGAAATAAAAATAAAGGTCTGTCTTTAAACAAATATGAGTGTGTGACACTGCATTTCAATTAAAAAGTAATGGGCATGTTGGAACTTTCTCAAAGTTAGACTAGACATCAATCTTATGCCATGTTAAACCAAAAAAAAAAAAAGAGAGAGAGAGAGAGAAATTGATTTATTGTCTTAAATAACTGAACAGTCCAGTGCAGGGCTGTGAACAGCTTCCGAAGACCACATCTCTCGGTATTCCTTCCTCTGCTGTCCTTGTTCTTTGAGTCTTTCTAAGTACTGGCAAAGATGGCACCTAGCCACTCAAGGCTCCATTATCCTTATGGCCACAGATCCCAGTAAGAGGCAGCATCTCTCTGCTTGACAATTAGAATTACAATCAACAACTTAGCTTGGAATACTGGTCATCCTGTTATTTTGGGAGGTGCCTAAATTAACAGGCTCATGTCTGTTTCTGACACTTATACATTGTGCTATATAACCAAACCCCACCAGCTTACTGCTGAAAATTCTTAGGGTCTTTCAAAAGTTTTTTTACATAAGCTACTTTCAATACAATATCAACAAACATATCCTGATATGTAATTTAAGAGGAAAACCATTTACTTCGTTACTGTTAAATAAATGTTTACCCAACCTATTCTTTTTCTTTAAATTTTTTAAATTTAAGTTTATTTATTTACTTTGAGAGAGAGAGAAAGAGTGCATGAACAGGGGAGGAGCAGAGAGAGGGTGAGAGAATCCCAAGGAGGCTCTGAGCCATCAGCACAGAGATCAATGTGGGGCTTGAACTTACGAACAGTGACTTCATGACCTGAGCTGAAATCAAGACTCAGAGGCTTAACCAGCTGAGTAACCCAGGTGTCCCCGACGCCGATCTACTGTTCTAATCGCCAACTTTGAGACACAGGATAACGTGAAGGGGGAGAAAGACTGCAGAGACAGAGAACAGCCTGTATTTCATGCTGGATGTGAGAGAGGGAGTGAAAAAGAAACAAAGAAAGAAAAGAGAAAGAAGGGAATTTGTAAAAGCTGGCACAGTATCAGACCATAAACAAAATGCCTTCCAGAGCAGATTGTATAAAAGGCATTTCACAAGTTAAACAATTCCCTGACTGTCAAGGTTATGAAAGAGACCAGAGACCAAGAAAGGAAGCTGTCTCTCTTCTTTCTGTATTGGTTAAAGCAGAAACTCCCAGGATCTTTGTTCTAGTTTTCACTAGGAAACCATGAAAACTGGCAGTAATTTAAATTTAAATTAAGTCCCATTTTTAAATCTTTTTATACTTACAATGGTCTGGGAACATTCTTTTTGGCGTGTAATTTTAAAAAAATTTAATGTTTAATTTTGAGAAAGAGAGAGAGAAAGTGTGCACGAGTGGGGGAGGGGCAGGGAGATGGAGACACAAAATCTCAAGCAGGCTCTGGGCTCTGAGCTGTTAGCACAGAGCCTGATGCGGGGACTCAAAACTCATGAGCCGTGAGATCATGACCTGAACAGAAGTTGGGCGCTTAATTGACTGAGCCACACAGGTGTCCTTTTTGGAGTGTAATTTTAAACAATCTTTGTCGGAAGAATGAAGTGACTTTTTTTTCCCCTTCTAGACAGCATTATAACATGTTCTTCAAATATATAGAAAGTAATGTGGAAAATTATTTTCTAAAGATGCTTATATATTTTAGCTATTGATACCTGGCATCACTCTTTGAGGCTATTCTGATTTTACTGTAACCAAATAGGGTGAAATGTCAAACTCTCTTCACAGAGGAGAGTTTAGTGATAGTCTCAGTCAGTATGGAAGACGTCATCTCTCTAAATGTCTACAGTGTTTCCAGCACACTAGAAATAGATGCCCTTTGTCTGGTGTTGCCTTCAGTAGTGAACACCCTGTATCAAGTTGAAGAAATATATATTTTTCATCCGTATTTATTTTTGAGAGAGAGAGAATGGGGGGCGGGCAGAGAGAGAGGGAGACACGGAATCTGAGGCAGGCTCCAAGCTCAGAGGTATCAGCACAGAGCCTGATGAGGTGCTCTAACTCACAAGCCATGAGATCATGACCTGAGCCGAAGTCCTCCACATAACTGACTGAGCCACCCAGGTGCCCCTCCAGTTGAGGTATTGACCTCATGGTTCTTTTTCACAGATCACAGGCAATGGGCTGTGTGGAATATGGGGTCTGAAAGACAGGGGTGCCCCTCACAAAACCCTACCAGAAGTGAGAACAGAAACTGCAGCATGGAGCTCCTGCCTGAAGGCTTATCTTTAGGGAGGCTACAGCACATCGTCCTACAACTGTCAAACACAAGGCTGTGACCCTTATATGGCAGGCCTGGCCATTGTCCCTCTGAGGGGCTAAGCTGCTGTGAGCCATATTGCATTTATTGTTTATAGGCTGCTGCCTACTCCCAGAAAGAATTTTAGAATGCCTACTTATTTAAAAGATAACAATACAATATGATTGCTGAAAGAATAAAATAATAAATGTTAAGTAGCTAAGAAGATACTAAGTAGATAGTTTAACCTAGTTTTATGCAATGGAGCATTCAGTTTAGTTCTATTTTCACTGATAGACAAGGAGGGAGAAAGGAAAGAAAAAAAAGATGGGGGAAGATGAATAAGAAGAGTCCACAGTTTATATCACTAGATAAAAAAGAAATCAGCAATTCAGAAATGTCTTTATTTTTCCTGTAGGGCAAAATCCCAAGAGGGATATACTTTAAGGATATTTCCACAAAGGGAAGTAGGTAATAAGTATGCAAAGGGTGCAGATACATACATACACTGTATGTGTGTGTGTGCGTGCGTGTGCGTGTGTGTGTGTGTGTGTGTGTGATAAAAGCTGAAGGTAAATTGTTAAAGCTCTCAAAAGGTCCTTCAATAGGCAGACAACATAGTGATAATGCTCCCCCTTATTACATGTTGACCCTGAACTAGGGCTTTGCATATGTTTTCTCCAACAGCATATGAAGTAGATGCTATTGATCTTCCACAGGTCACCTAAGAGGGAGCTGAAAAAGCCGGGAAACTTGGCCAGATTGTAAAACTAGACAGGATCCAGGTCTGCCTGATCTAAAGTCCATGTTTCTTCCACTTTACCCACCCCAGCATGTACAATTCTGTTGACTTGATAAGAGGTAAAAGTAGGGCAATCTGGAAAATGCTAGCGATTGTGTCCCTACACCTCTATTAACCACTGTCTGAGTCCAGATTTTGACACAATTAGGAGAGCAAACAATTTGAGTTTGAGTTTGCTGACAAACACCTGCGATACTGGTATCTTGTAGAAGAAAATCCAAATGTTTTCTACAGCAGATCTATAAGAGGCAGGTCTGTGGGGCTGAGTAGGACTAGAGCCAAAGCTTTTCTTCATAAGCAAGTTGGTGCACAGGATTCCACACAACAAAGCCTGGAAGCAACATACATCAGCAAGGACTCTTGCTTGAAATTGACAGAAACCCACTTTGAACCGACATAGAAAAAAAGAAAAAGAATTAGTTATCTTACAAATATAAAGAAAGCGTGAACATCCAAACCACATGGAAAGTGAAGATTCTGTTGGGCCTCGGGAAAGGACAGAACCAGGAATCAGTTGGGCATCAGGAAATGATAGAACCAGCGGGATCACCTCTCTGCCAGATCTCTCTTCTGTCTTTCTTATTCCCTCTCTCTTGCCTGCTGTCTGTTTGCTCTGTGATGGTTTTTTCTCCCTTGGAGCTAGGATTTCTCTGTGAGGCAGGAAATGTGATGACTCACGGTCCCCAAGTTTGACATCTCAATTCCACCATAGGATAGGACTGCCTCACCTGTACTGCACACCTCATCCCAAAACAACAACCCACGAAAGGCCTGAGCAAGACAGTTTGATTAGTTGCCCATCCCTGGAGTACCCAACACTTTCTCAGAGGCAGAGTTGGTCAGACAACAGCATGAATGCAGTGGAAGAAGCCATTTCCAGAAGATGGAGTTGCTTTTCCCAAAAGAAGGCAGTAGGTCATTGGTAGAATAAACAGCAATATACTCCACAAGATTGTCTTGTCTCGGTGACATTTAAAACTAGAGATTACGAACTGTCAAATTCTTCTATACAGTAAATTTAATCTTTAATTCAATTGAATTGAATATTTCATTTGCTAATAACTTATTTTATTACAAGATAGATTTGAAATCACTTAAAGGGATATATAAACCATATAATAAACTACCCATCAAATGCCAATAAATCATAAACCACAAATAACATGAGGGTAAGAAGAGAAAAACAAGCATGGAGACAAAAAATAAAAGTAGAAATAATGAACTGAAAAAGGCAATTGTACTGGAATTTTGAGCTACAGATTTTTCTTTATGGCAAGGAATGGGAAGAGGGAAATCTGATTGGAAACACAATTCATAATATCCATAAAATAAAAACAAATCAAATTCTCAAGATGGGCAAGACTGTTATATGAAGATGAGAAAATAAATATTACTGAGATGCTTCTTGAAACAAAGAGTGTGTATTCTAATAACATGAGTTCCATAGGAGGACTGAGAGAGAAATTCTCAGTACAATCACAGGGCATCATACCAAATATAACAAAGGAATAATTTTGCACAGGATAAAATAATATATTCTGGAAATATATTTCTTAGTTCTTTTTATTTTTTTAATCTCTCTGTTCTTAAGAGATTTAATCCAGTGATAGATCTCATGCATTCATTCAATTAACAAATATTGTGAAGTACTTACTACTTGCCTGACGTAGATATTGGGATTACAGTGAGAACAAAATATAAAGGAATGAATGAAATGTGTATCTTTCCAAAATCACCCATAGACATTGTTTCTCTTTGTTGAGCTTTTAATAAATACTTGAGTAACAAAGAATTCAAGAATGTATCTCTGGCAAGTAGCAGCTCTTCTATGTTGTCAATTAAGGACACCCTCATATGGCTCTTGCAGGGAAGAGCTAGGAAGGATGGATAACTTGTCAAAAATAAAGAACCTAAAGACACGTTCTTGAATCCATTCTACTTCCTGCTGGAGGTGAAAGAGGGTATCTCCATAGGCCAAACCCAGGTCATCCTTAGCAAGTAATTATAACAATAATTAATTCCCAAAGCCCCAAATTCTTCTTCCAGATAACTTGACAATTATCTTAGTTGACAAAATTATAAATTGGCATACCTGATTGCCAGTTCCAACCTTATAATATTCTTATAATACACTCAATTCTTATATTATCAAATTTTGAACTGCTCTCTGATCTAGCCTCCAAAACAGACTTGTCAAATGTACATCAACATCAGTGGGTAAGATATCATACTATATTAATTTTTAGTTTAAAGACAGAGTTATCAGCCAAAATTGACTTTGAAGTAGTTATCCTTTTAGGGGAAAGGGAAGAGGCAATAGTTAATAAAATGAATGGTTCATTAAAGATCCTACATGATTTGCAAAGGTGGATCATGCAGATCTATCAACGTAGTTTCCAAAGACCCACACAGAGGCCTGTGGAGTAGTTCCTTTTTGGGCAGATTGTATCCAGATAGGCCTGCCTGGAGCAGGCAGTCATGAAAGAAGCATCCAGAGAACTCAGTGTATTGCTAATGTTAAACTCACTCATCAAAATGCAGTTAGATAGCATTGACTGTACACCAAATGTCAGTCTGGAATTGGGTATCATTGAGATTGATCAGGAGATATTATTATTATTATTATTATTATTAATTTTACCGTCACTAGTCAATAAGTTAAGCTGGTCTATGAAACCATTTCTGTAATTTCTCTAAGGATGTATCCCTTACTTGCCTTGTCGAGAGTGTGGACATCTTATTAATACACCAGTTTATTAACTGTGCCAAATTACTGATTCCATTTAGGAACAAAATTAACCTATCGGTTCCTATCCACTCTTTTTTTGCAGGTCATTTTTTTAATAAACTCTAAATCCACATTGAAAATCTGCTACTTATATTAAAATGACAAAGCTTAAGCCTATAGCCCCCTATTAAATCAAAAGATGACAATAAATCGAAAATGATGTAAACATTCTGAACTTGTTGCTAACCTTTATTTTTTGTCAGGCATATGAAAAAGGAATGGTCCAACAGAAGATAAATTTTGCCTACTACTTGTCTACTCCTCATAAAGGAGCAGTCATAGTCTGGCACTTTTAATGCTCTCGTTTATACGATGACCGTTAAATGAACTTCAATGAATAGATGACTCTATAATTTAGGAAGACAGAAGGTTTTTTAAATTGTGAATAAGTAGACTATTTTTTTAGCTCTTTGTGCAGAAATTGATGTGAATTAATTCAGGTGATTTTCACTTAATTTTTTTAAATGTTTATTTATTCTGAGAGACAGAGTATAAGGGGAGGGGGCAGAGAGAGAGGGAGACATAGAACCTGAAGCAGGCTCCAGGCTCTGAGCTGTCAGCATAGAGCCCAGTGCAGGGCTCAGTCTCAAGAACCTTGAGATCATGACCTGAGCCGCAGTCAAATGCTTAACTGCCTGAGCCACCCAGGCGCCCCAAAGCTGATTTTGACTTTAAATTGAGAGTGTCTCCAGGGATCTGTGTCAAGCTAAGTTGAAGAGCCAAATACTCTAAGCAGTATTATTAGTTCTGTTTAGACAAAATTCTATTATAAATTTCTACTGAAAACTTGACTATCCAGAAACCTGTGGGAATTAAATATTTTAAAAAGCCAAGTATAAAAGTCACCAAGTGTTACCCTTCTCAGGTCATGAATGATTTGGCTATACATTTGTTTTGTTTTAACCATTTAAAGTAGAAATGTTGATAAATATGCATGCTTTTGTTTTCTTAAACAGAATCGCCTGTTTATATGCTATGGAATGTTATTATAACTACCAGTTATAGTACTGTCCTCAGTACTGAATGAAGTGTGCCGTTGCAAGATAGTTTTTTGTTGTTGCTGTTTTTCTGTTTCAAAAGTACTATCAACTGTAAGCATAATGTTGCACAGCAGATCTTTAGAATTTATTCATCTTGTATAACTATAACCGTATAATGGTTACATAGCAACTCTCTCTTTCCCCCTCCCCAGCCCCTGGCAACCACTTACTGGTGTATACCTAAAAATCGAAATCAGGATCTTAAAGAGATATCTGGGAAGTCATGTTCACTACAGCATTATTCATAATAGCCAAGATATGGAAGCAACCTAAGTTTCCAGTGATGGATGATGAATGGGTAATGAAAATGCGGTAGAAAGACAAAATAGAATATCATTCAGCCTCAAAAAACAAGGAAATCCTGCCATTTGCATCGATACGGATGAACCTGGAGGACATTTTGCTAAATGAAATAAATGAGTTGTGGGACAAATATTGCATGATTTCACTTACATGAGATATCCAACATTGTGAAACGTTTTAAAAATGTACAATTTTTAATGGAACTGGCTCGTTCTATGAAAAAAATGGGGGGGGGTAGGCAGAAAATAAATCTTTGCCAGAGAAACTAGGGCATATATGAAAACTCAGCACGGGCTGCTTTTAATCCCCCAGATGGCTTTGCGCACACCCGCTCACTTCTTAATTGGAAATCCATCGTGTCTGGCATAGGTTCATGCTTCCAGACACTTGCTCCACCACTAAGCCAGTTCTAGCTTGATAGTAAGATCTGAAGTCCTAAGCTTCTGAGCTATTCTTAACCCAGAATCACCACATAGTCTTAGGTTAACCTAAGAAAAATTGATGTTTGGCAGAAACTGTAGCCTTCTGTAAGTTTCTGCCATTTGTTGTCCGTTACTAGAAATGTTCATTGCCTACTGTGTTTAGATCTCTTTCTCTTCTATTTAGTATGACTATACCTATTGGATTTTATTTAATGTAATGTTGCTTCAAACTCTTGAAAATGCAAATGTACGTATAAAGGAAAAGAATAGACAGACATATAGGATCTTACTATAGAGTGCTTAATAATTTTATGCTACAGGGTCCTTTGTGATGGAGATATTTTTCTTAATTGGAAAAAAAAATCCCTTCCAGTGTATAACGTCTTCAGGCTTTTAGTATGCCTCTGTTTTTCATTCCCGAGAGTCAGGGAGGACAAGAGGCTGAGTGGGATGGCCAGGGCCACCGGGAGAGGGACACACCATGCAGGTGGACCAGGATCAGCCTGGCTCAAGCCAGAGCAGGAGGCAGCCAGCAGCAGCCAAGCCAGAAACAGAAAGAGCTGGCAAGGCAGCGAGGGTCATGCAGCCCGTGGCTGTAGGTCAGGGGAGGTGAGAGCAGAGCGTAGCCTATCAGAGTTCTCAGGAACTGAAGGCTCAGCGCTGGCCCTGGCCTTCTTTGTGACCGGGCGTTCTTCAAGTGCCTGTATTTCAGGCGCTGATTATAATTGCATTGTTTTTCCCTGTCCACCTCCAGTGCTTCTGAATGACAGTAAATTCCTTGGTGTTTGCACCTTCAGCAGGTCATTCTGAGTCTAAAGTTGATATTAATCCAATAGCTAACCAATGTTAATCAGGGCAAATTGCAGAAACACTATCAATAAACAGTTTGGACTGACCGATTGCTAGGAGGGACATGGAATTTTCTTTTAGTTAAGTGGCTTCTTTCCAAACATAATCTCAAAGGCTTTTTTCTTGTATTAAAAGTAGTGAGTGATGTTTCTTATTTTTTCTTAAGTTTACTTATTTATTTTGAGAGAGGGAAAGAGCATGCAAGTGAAGGAGGAAGAGAGAGAGAGGGAGAGGGAGAGAGAGAGAGAGAGAGAGAGAGAGAGAGAGAGAGAGAAAGAGAAAGGGAGAGAGAATCCCAAGCAGACCCTGCGCTGTCAATGCAGAGCCTGATTCAGGGCTCAAACTCACCAACCATGAGATCATGACCTGAGCTGAGATCAAGAGTCAGATGGTTAACCAACGGAGCCACCCAGGCACCCCACTAAGTAATGTTTCCATCGTATGTGCAGAGCTGATAGTAGAACCTTTTTCTGGCATGCTTTATTATTCAAATGGATTTGCAAATGAATGGAACACAAAACTATTATTTTCTAAGTCTCAAATAGAGGGAAATTTTAATACAATATAGATGAGTTTTTGAGGCGACTTTCAATCTAACCTTAAAAGCAAAACCATCTTTTTAATCCACCTCAATCTGTACAGCTACGATATATGTGTTTCCTTTGTTTCCTCTTCCAGGATCTACTTATCCCCCTCGGTCCCTCTCCTATCCCACCACACACCCTTGTCCCTGAGCCATAAATTCCCACTTCCTAGAGGATGGGTTCAGGATCTCGCTCCCAATCTTTTCATCCCGCAAAACCTCCTCCATTATCTAACCCCCTTTCCTCTTCTCTCCATGTACACACTCAAAGTTTTAAACAGTTTCCTTGCCACCCTGAGGAGTTATGATTTCATTTACAAATGAGGAAACTTGATCTTTTATTAGCCTGTATATTTGCGTAGCAGCTATGAGGAAATGGGGCATCCTGGGCCATTTCATTCAGAATTGGTGGTTGGGAGCAGCACAACTCCAGAAAGCACTGGAAGCACTGTGAAAAAAGAGGTTCTCAGTTCCCCACAGCATTGTCCCTCTTTTTAATGGAAGGTGCTGCTCAAAGTGGCATAGGTGCCAGACGGGAGGCTTGCTAAGTCCCAGTTGTTCTGACTGCAATGAGTAACGTTGGCCTTGGACAGCATTTATTGTCTGCTTTTGGTGTCTTCTTTTATAAAACGATGGGTTAATCATTTCTAAGGTCCAACTTATTTGCTCGTCTTTCTCCTGCAAGAAGGCAAATATAGAACCAGGGGATCCCGGCCTTGTCTCCAGTTCTGTGTGGCAAGACCCGGAGGTGGGGTTGCTTAAATGCCCTTTGTCCCTATTTCCCTAAATGCTAAGTAATAACTTGAATGAATCATAAATGTGATAGTGGAGTTACGATAATTGGATTATAATGTTTTAAAACATTTATGTTTCAAAGCTTATTTATTTTTGAGAGAGAGACAGAGGGAGCATGAGTGGGAGACTGTGGGATGGGTAGAAAAGAGACAGGGAGACAGGCTATGTCAGCACAGAACCCACCACAGGGCTCGATCTCACGAACTGTGAGATCATGACCCGAGCACAAATTAAGAGTCAGATGCTTAAACAACTGAGCCACCCAGGCACCGCTAAAGTAATTTAAAATGGTTTGCACAGATGTAAAGGGCTCTTTACCTAGAATTAGCTTAGCTGAATTATACTTATCAAGATGGATTCACCCGATTTTGGAGGCGAAGAACTTGACTTTGCTAGTGAAAGTGGGACCATAGTGTCTATGCCAGGATTTCAAGGGCCAAGCCAAGAGCAGGGGATCAAAAGAATAGTTTTCCTGACTTGGTGTGAGGTCCAGTCTCCTTCCTTCTGGCGTAGGGCACCTGCCTTTATACAGGCTTTTTTTTTTAATTTTTTTAAAATGTTTTATTTATTTTTGATACAGAGAGAGACAGAGCATGAGAGGGAGAGGGGCAGAGAGAGAAGGAGACACCAGGCTCCAGGCTCTGAGCTAGCTGTCAGCACAGAGCCTGACACGGGGCTCGAACCCACAAACGCGAGATCTGACCTGAGCCGAAGTCGGAGGCTTAACCGACTGAGCCACCCAGGCGTCCCAAGGGCACCTGCCTTTATAAAACCAGCGTCTGGCTGAGCCTGGAAGCTGTTGTGGATAATTCCAGGTCCACATGTGCCTAGGAGGCTCTTCAAGAATAAAGGGGACTTTCTTGAGCAGTTCCCCATCTCAGTGAATTATTTTACCACCTACTCCTCATCCCTGATCCTAAGATCTATATCTTCTCAGACATCTTAGGTCAACTCAACTCAAGGATGCCTTTTTTTAAAAGGATGCTTTGATATTGCTCTTCATGTTATGCCAAGTCAGGGCTCTCTTAGTCATGAGTTTCTACAACCATTAGATCAGGTGCACTTACTTTGATGTACTTTGCTTTACGGCCATCCCTGAATAATACAATTTGCTTTCTGTCTCTTTCTGAAGCCTGCTTTCTCAAATTTCACAAATGTTTATATTCTTTAATAAACATTAAAAGCTTTTAACCAAATGTGGGAAGCAGCTGAGAGTTATTCTAGTGCTGAGGCATCAGTCAGTTCTATTTTTCCAAAGAACACTGTTACGTGATTTCACTAAGGAAAGAAAGAAATAGAAGCACATGTTGTTTATAATGTTTCTCTGCATATGATAGGTAGAGAGATTCTGGAGGGGCAGAATCAGGGTGTGGTCAGCTCATTCAATTCTGGAATGTCTGAGAGAGACTTGAGTACAGATTAAATACCCTGAGAAGATGATGTGGCATTTGCATTGTAGTGACAGAGGTCTTGTTGAATGACCCACATAGGCTTGCATTCGATCTTTCCAAATCACATTGGAAATGAAATTAAGCATCTGATATGTGATCTGTAAGTATTTAGGGTTAATTTAGTTTTTGCGTGAGTGTGTTTGTTTTCAATGTCTTGTTAATTAAATCACAGTGTGTGGGAGCCAGGTCCCAGACTCAGGCCTTGGCTCAGAAATTGATTTGACTGTCCTTCCTACTTACAAAACATGGGTGATATGAACAGTTACAATGCCTTGGGGAACATAAAATGCTCGTGAAGCTAGATCCAGGAATTCAGTGAGAAGGATATCAAGGGCAATTAACTTTGGTTCTTCCTTTGTGTTCAAGAAACTCAATAAAATGTCTACACAGAACAAAATTTTCCCAGGAAACTCCAGGTGAATTGGGTATGGTAATGTCAGCATTGTATGCTATGCAGTTCTAATTATACAGATTATGCAGAATTAATGTGCAACTCACATAAAAAAAAAAAACAACAACCACATACAGACTTAGAGTGGTTGGGTAGAAGATTTAGCTTCTCACCCGAGGCCATAGGTGGAACAAAGAGGAGGTGAGCTTTCACAGCTACATTTGGAAGCCTCCCCCTCCCCCATCCCATCCCTTTCACCAACCTGAGGGCTCTGAAAATCACCCATTCCCACACCTCAGATATTCTGTTGCTGCCAAATGTCCATAATCCTTCATAAAGAACTCTGATTCCAGGGTTTTCTATCTTTGCATAGGTAACTCTAGAAGACCTCATAATGTTCAAAGGAGCACATTGATAATTTTGGGTCCTACTTGACTTTCACACAGCTACATAGACCTCAGATTTTCCACTCTTGTGGGAGAAGACAAGACACATCCATCTCTCTCCTCAGTTTTCCCAAAGGGAAAGTGAGTCCAGAGAGGAACCAGCAGGCCATTTGCCAGATACAAGCTTCAGCTTTGTAAACTGATAGAAATGAAGAATACTCTTACCCTTTAATCCTTCAAATACTGGAAAGATGATTACAGAGGCCCATTCCTTTCTAGGTCTTTCTGTTCTCTCATCTATGCTCTAAAAGATGTGTAATTCTTCTTCTAATGAGAAAATTCCCCTAAGTTTGCATTTTTACTTTTGAGCCTTATGTGATAGATCTTTTCCTACTGCAATGACTTGACCTACCTTGAGTGATCATTCATATCAACTCATAATTATTGATTTGCTTACGCACATTTTTTTTCTTCAGCCCCATCTTCCATACTCTGAACACATCCTGAATTGTTTACATAGCTAAAGAGAAGTGGACGTAATGTTGGTTAATTTATTTATGTAGGATATTTTCTGTCTTAGCAAGACAAATTCACTTAGCTTGCCACTCAAATATGTATCTCCCTGGAAGTGGAAAATCACACACCCCAAGGACCAGCTTGCCTTGGCTCCCAGAAATGAGCCATAGTAGCTGTGGGCAGGGAAGGTTCTGGCCCAATACTGTTATCCATCCTCTTTCTGTCACTGTCAAGTATAAGGTCAGGCAAGAGAAGGGTCTGTAAAAACTGTACTGTTGTCTAAAAGTAGGAAGTAATAAGAATCTACAAGTATTGGGGTAACACAAATGTCATTTAGCAAATGTTTATTTAACATCAATTATATCATCCTTCACTGGATGCCAGGGATTGAGAAATACACAAGATAGACAACAGACCCCAATCTTGGACTCTTTGGGGTTACCTGATTGACATTAAAAGACTTAAAGGAAGGGGTCAGTCACAATTCTTAATGGTGGGACTTACTGCCCTTCAGAGGCTCATCTCACAGGCTGGCTTAGTTGTTTCCAGGTTTTCTCAGGGAGTTTGTTGCAAACCCTCAAAAATAAATCCACTGATGTGGAGAGCCTGGGTGACTCAGTCGGTTAAGTGTCTGACTTCTGCGCAGGTCATAACTTCATGGTTCATGAGTTCGAGCTCCACGTCGGGCTCTGTGCTGACAGCTCAGAGCCTGAAGCCTGTTTCGGATTCTGTGTCTCCCTCTCTTTCTGTCCCTCCTCCACTCATTCTCTCTCTCTCTCTCTCTCTCAAAAATAAATAAACATTTTAAAACTTTAAAACATAAGAATAAAAAATAAATCCCCGGATGAGCTTCTGCCTGGGTCCTTTCTCATTGCCCGCTGGCTTGTGGGAGGGGCTAAGAGTCCGCCTTCTGTGAGGACATATCTACCCTGGGATACCCAGGGCCCCCTGCAGCCCCTCCAAGCTCTGCAGCAAAGTTGCCCCATGGAAGTACATGGATGGGAACAAACCTCCCTCTGTCCTGCGCGATGGTATAACTTGTCACTTGGGTTTGAAGCAGCACCGAAACGGCTCTCTCAGCTTCTGCCTCCTATACGTTCTTTGCCAAGATGCCTGGCTTGACTTCTAGGATCTACCTGAGGAAAAGACACCCAGTGCTACAGAATGCTCATACGTACTGGGCCCTGTCCTAAGCACTTCACTTAGAACAGATGAAACTCATTGAAGTTTCTCAATAGCCCATGTTGGGTGTGGGTAGGGAGGGCTTCTCTTTCCCATTTTAGAGATGTGAAAAATAAGGTGGAATATATTAGTTATCTACTGCTACACAACAAATGACCACCAACTTAGTGGCTTAAAACAACAAACATCATATCACATTTTCTGTGGGTCAGGGCATGGCTTAATGGGGGCCTCTGTTCAAGATCTCTCACAAGACTGTAATCAAGGTGTTGGCTAGGGCTCCAGTCTCAGCTGAAGGACTGACTGGGAAAGAATTTATTTTCAATCTCATGTACATGATTGTTGGCAAGATTCCTTTGGTACATTGAATCGAGGGCCTTGATTTGTAGCTGGCTCTTGTCCAGTGGACACCCTCAGTTTCACGTCACATGGGTCTCCCCAGGATCAAAGCCAGCAAGGAGAGAGTCTGCCAGTGAGGCAAGAGTCACAATCTTCTGTAACCTGATTACGGAAGTGAGAGCCCAATGCCTTTGACACAGTCTACTGCTTAGAAGCAAGTCACAGATCCTGCCCACATTCAAGGTGGAGATGACACAAAAGTATATAGACTAGGAGAGTTGGGTCATTCGGGGCCATCTCAGAGTGTGTGTGGCACGTAAGGAGAGGTTCAGTAACTTACCTAGTCTTAACCCTTTTGGGCATATGTAAAAAGGTACCACTGCCTCAGTGACTTACAAGTAGACATTTTTCCCCCTCACAATTCTAGAGGCTGGAAAGTGCAGTATCACGACAGTGGTGATTTAGTGTCTGGTGAAACCCACTTCTCTGTAATCTCACATGGCAGAGGGGGCCAAGGAGCCCTGGGTGTCTCTTTATAAAAACACTAATCTCATTCATGAGGGCTCTGCCCTCATGACCCAATCACCTCCCAAAGGTCCTGCCTCCTAACACTATAACCTTGGAGATTAGGTTGCAACCTATGACTTTTAGGGAGAACACAAACATTCAATCGGTAGCACTTGACCACATTAGCAACTACCAGACAAGCCAGCATGTGAGCACAGGAAATCTAGTTTCAGAGGAAAGTGAGACTCAAATGGTTTGGGAATTGGCTACCCTTAGGAATAAGTATGTACTTGTATTTTATCATCTTTTGGATGACTCATTAAAACAAGGATTGCTGAAGGTGTAGGCTTTTTTGTAGTTGATCTTTTACCCCACAGAGGATTTTAAAAAAATGTGAAAAAACATTAGTTGGCTTTGACACAACTATCTAAATTTCCAGGAGCTTTTACACAAACAATCAGAAGATAGGGTAACCCTACTTCCTCCATTTTCAGGCAGTGACAACGAGGGGCTAGAACTACATAAATCCATAGTAACACTGGGCTTCTCTGATTCCTACCACTCCCTTTGAGCCCACCTCCCGCTACGAGCATGCCAGTTAGCTGTAGGCATTCAACTTTGCTACTAGTGCAATTGAACAGAGCATATGGGATGAGCACAGCATTGTGAACTCCTTCGTGGGTAAATTTAAAGTGGGTTCTCCCAGATATCTAACGCATATGAAATTTCTTTGAATAATGTGAAATTTATACATAGAAATTAAATATCACCTCCAAAATATGAGGTTAGCTTAACGAAATTACATTTATATTTGTAGACAGTTGATTCAGGCTACTTCTTCATTACCTCCACTTGAGAGAAAGCTACCTATCTGCCTATGTTCACTCTAGTTCCATCTAGTGGTAGCTTCCTGAAACATGAATACAGCACCTTGTTGGCGCTCAACAGCCTTTCTGGGAATAGAATTATTTACGTGTTCCTTTATTTGGACAATGGGCATACACTCTGTATGGCAGGAATTATATGAATAAACCTAATTATAATAACTGAAACTATGAACCATTGAAATGCACATGATAAACTTCAACAATGTCCTAGAGTGAGTCTGTGGTGTACAGGAACGCTACCTGGCTCTTCTACATTTTCCAACGTTCCCTGCTTCCTTGGTTCAAATTCCCTTGATTATTTACAGAAAACTGCAAGGTTGATTTGGGGTTATGAATATTATCCTTGGCAGTCTCCTTCTAAATTACCATATAATTGTATGTTAATTGTCATATTCTTTATACTTGAAAGAAACTTATATAGAAATTATAATTACAGCTATTAGATTCTAATCTCTGGCAATTAGGTGATTCGAACTGGTTCTTTCCGTCTTATGATTCCTTTAGGAGCATATCACAAAGGAGGAATGGTATTTCCCACCGCAGTCCCAGCTGGGAATTCCGATTGTCCCATGATTTCACAGCTGCAAATCAGCCCCCACCGCTTGCACTTGTCTCTGGCCAATGAAGCTTTCCTTAATTAGTACATGACTTAACTTCAGTCCTGGCTTATCTGTTGCTTTGGTCCCTGGGCTACCTGAGTGTAGGCTGGTCTAAGTGGGAAAGAAAACCTTCTTGTACGTTGATGTTATTTGCCTGACATCGAACAAAGGGAAGAACGATTCGTTTGGTTGTTGAATTTACTTTATCAGCTGAATTTGCATTCTCTGGCAACTTCTCTCTCTTATAACCTAGTCTGGTGTCTAGGCTTTGTACTTCTATTTGTGGTGTTATTATATTCTAATGGTTCTTTTATCTCCCTCATCCTGAGAACGGGTGTGGGGAGAAACACTATGAAAAAACACTAGGAGCTATGATTCATCTAAGCCAGTGTGAAACAGCCTGGAGAATGTGTTTAAGGAGCTGTAGGGCCCTTCTTTTTAAGGTAGTAGGTAGGGCAAACCACTTAATTGTGAAACATTAAAATGCACGTGACAGGGGGTGGGTGGCTCAGTTGGTTGAGCATCCAACTTTGGCTTGGGTCATGAACTCATGGTTTGTGAGTTCAAGCCACACATCAGGCTCACTGCTGTAAGTGTAAAACCCACTTTGGATCCTCTGTCCCTTTTTTTCTCCCTGCCCCTCCCCTGCTTACTCTCTCTTTCTGTCTCTCTCAAATAAATAAAGATTTAAAAATAGATAAATAATAAAATACATGTGATAGATAATTTCAACAATGTCCTATAGCAAGAATTCTTTTTTTACTTTAAATTTCCAGGGTTCCTTTCATTCCCCCGGGGTGATTAAACCACACAGAAAATAGCTTTGATATAGAAGTCTATGTTGACTACATGCATACTAGAGAGGGGGGCATATTTGAGGAAACCTGTGATTCCTGGCATTTCTCTCTGCTTGCCACTGAAGGTTTAGATAATTTGCTTGAAAGAAAACTAAAATAAATCTATCTGAAGGGTTAGAGCATAGGACATAAAATGAAAGCAGGGATAGGATGAAATGATAGAAGTACACTTTTGGTTTTTGAAGGAGCAAATACTCATTTAGTATCTACAATATGCATGGTAGGACACAAGACACTGAGGGGAGATATAAAAACCATCCAAAACATGTTTCCAGGGGCTTGAGATGATCTGTGAGCTGACATTTATTTGTGAAACAGGCAACAGTGGCATGAGGCTCAAGTCAAAGTGCTGAAAATAAATAGTATGTGCTATAGAAGTTTCTCACTGAGATCATGGGGTAGGAGCTTAAGAGAGAAGTTCATGCATTATCTTACGTGGGCACAGGTGACTCAGAATCAGGCTATGTGTGATATTTGGTGGAGAAAAAAGAAACTAATGAGGCTAGAATGATTTTCCTTGAGCAACTGAAAGCAGGAGCTGAGACTTTACCCATGGGCACTAGTCATTATAGATATCTGAAGAGAGACATAACACAGAAACATTGGGGGAGGAAAGACTGGTTAGGGAACAGCCGAAAGCCAGATTTGCCTAGGATGATAACTAGGAATGAATGGGAAAGACAGGAAGAAAGGATTTCTGTTTTTGGTTGTCGGGACATGGAAAATTACTGAGCTGGAAGGGGCAAGAAGACTGCAGTTTACAGCCTGAATGACTCAGATTGTGGGGTGACCCAGTATCAGCTAGGTGACTTAGTAAATGGGGAAAGCCCCAGATTGTAATAAGTACAATCATGGAATCAGGAGGTTTTTTTTTAAGATTTATTTTATTTTTAGAGAGAGAGAATGTCAGCTGGGGAGGGGCAAAGGAGGGGGGGGCAGAGAGAGAGAGAGAGAGAGAGAGAGAGAGAGACAGAATCTTAAGCAGGCTTGATTCCACAACCTTGGGATCATGATCTGAGCTGAAATTAAGAGGCAGACACTCAACTGAATGAGCCACCGAAGTGTCACAGAAACATGAGGCTTTAAAGCTAGCAAGAGCATCTATGCTAGCCCCTTCATTTTGCAAAAAAGCAACGGAGGCAAAGGGCAGATAAGTGACTCAATCCAGGATAGCAAACAGGCATAAGGCTGTAGCCACATCTGGGTCTTCTCCCATGAGGTCATCCTGTCTTTTCCACTATCCTTTCTGCTTAGATCTTTGTCTGTTAAAGTCTGGACTGAGGACCAGAGTCCTTATGCAGCCAAATACAACCAAATAAGAAAAAATAGACTGAATTTTTCAAAAAGCTAAATTTTTTTCACTTAAAGAACTGACCTTTAGTCTGTGATTATGTTCTGGCTAATAGTGTTAAAATCTTTCATTTATGAAATACGAATTAATATGAGCAGTGCAATTTTTACTATCTTACCACAGTAAAAAGCTACTAATCAGGGTGCCTGTGTGGCTCAGTGGGTTAAGCGTCTGACTCTGGGTTTCCCTCAGGTCATGATCTCACAGTTCTGGGTTCAGCCCCACTATGGACTCTGTGCTGACAGTGAGCCTGCTTGGGATTCTCTCTCTTTCTCTCTCTCTCTGCCTGTCTCTTCTCTCTCTCCCTCTTTCAAAAATAAATAAATATATTTTTTTAAAAAGCTAGTAATATAAGTTCTTTCCTCATTTTTTAACAGCGGTCTTTAAAATCTAAAAATCTGAGAGTCACTTCCCTGCAGGAAGGCAAATTGCGAGTGATCTGTCTTTTCCAAGATGGTAAAAAAGTAGCCACAAAACGGATTACAAAACAGTGTTTTCAAGTCTCTGCTTCACCCACAAGGCCAGGATTAAAGCCATTTTCTCTTTATCATAGTTCTCTTGTGCTGGGAGTGGTCAGGAGCCCACGGAATGGACCCAGGGGTATGGGTGAGGTGATGGTATGTACCCCCCTCCCCCAATCCAGGATTCTGAATCAGTTTCTTGGCCTTACACCAAGGCTTGGTGCTAGTTGCTAGATAATGATCCTAATTCTTTGATACGGCCATGTGATATTTCTTTAATCCTCAATCATTTGTAAAATCTCCAGCAGAAGTGACTTCAAGGCACCCTTCCAGCTAGACTGTGTCACTTTTCCATGCAGACAACCTTGCTGCAGTGGTCTGTGTGTAGAATGCCTCTGTCCCTTACAGAAA
>NC_043706.1:125862295-125887058 GCF_006229205.1 Suricata suricatta | reverse complement strand
AGGCGGTCAGCAATGGCGACCCAGTCCCGACCCCCGACCCGCGTGTCACCTGGCTGGCGTGTCCGTGCTCTGGGGAGGGAGGCGGGAAGCGGAGGTGAACTTGGGAAACCCTCAGAACCTTAAAAACCCGGCTTCTCTTTCCTTTTGCCGTTTGAAAACTTGGGTTGTTTGGGGACAGATGGGTTACATTTAGGAAGCTTGGGAGGCAATATTGAACTGTCTTCACGGGATGAGTGAAGTTGGTAACTTTTCCATTCATGGTAGTGAGCGGATCTTAGTCTTAGCCTCTGAGCGCCCTTATTAAAGAGAAACTTCCTGATTTTCTGGATCTGAGGGGTATGGCCATTTCCAGGTTGTTTGTGTCCTGTCCGAGGAACAGTGCTTGGAAAGGGGCCATAGAGTGCACGTTGAACTCAAAGTAGTCTCCTTTGAGTATGTTTTTAACGTGGGTGTTTGGGAGAATGGAGGTAGACAGGCAGAACGCTGTGTTGTTTACCATGACTCTGTACTCCGTTCCCCTCTCTTGTTTTTCTCTGTGAGCCGTGTTGTAAGTCCCAGATAAAAGATGGTTGGGAAGGAATTGACCTTTTATTCCATAATTACTTTGTTGACTCTGATCCAAAAGGAAGCTATTTACGGGCATTTTGATATCCGGGTAGAGTAACTTAAAACTCTTTAAATACAAACCTCCCAAACTTTTAAACTTTTTTTTTTTTTTTTTTTGCTGCATTCCAATACCATGTTGTATCCATTAGAGACCTAATAAGATTTTGCATTTGCTCGTATTTGTAAGGTATTAACAAAGTAGCACTCCAGTTTTGGACGCAGCAAATGGAAAAGGATACCGTAAAGTGTATGTTTAGGAATTTTCAGGATTTAATTTTTCAGTGTGCAGTTTTCGCTGAATCACTGTTCTTTATGCTTAGTCACTGTTTCTCACTCCAGAAGCTTAATTGAGGATAACATGGTGTTTTGGCAACTTTTAAGTTGCCAGTTTGTTTTTACTTAGTACTTCAGTGCAGTGGCAGAAGCTCTTTTGGTGATTCTGGAAATGTTAGTGGGTGGAGTTTTGTTGAGTGTTACCAGAGAACTGAAGTTTCCCAGGTAGGCAAACTTTTATGCATTCCCAGTGGACGAGGTATTGAATTTCAACATTTCTCCATCTCTACCATTGCAGACTTTGAAAAAAATACAAAGTATCCTAATACAATACTTATTAAAGAGCAATAATATTTTGTGATAATGTATATAGTTAGAGGGGTACTTTAAGGTCACCACATACGCTTTAGTTAATGTGTTTGCTCTTTGATATACTGTATTACTGAAATGTGACTTTCAGTGGGATAAGCCCTGCGCTGTTTTGTATGATTTTGGATACATCTGTTAACTGACCGTTTCATCAAAAGGACATTGTAGAATTCTTTGACTAAGTCTTCAATGAAAAGGCTATATAAAATATTTAATTTCAAGTTCAGTTTGATGAACTATGTAAGATTGGCGGTAGACCAATGGTTTTTATGTTGTGGGTAGCTAATTACACATAAGCATACCCCACTTAAAACCCAGTCTGAAAATCTTTTACTAAGGTTGTGTTGTGCCTGGATAATGTTAACATAGGTTATTTCCTCATACGTTTGGTTTTTATAAGCCTTACAATTATAAATGGTTTGATATAAAACATTATTTTGCATTAAGTCTTGTGTATGTAAATGTGGCTGTTGTATAAAGTGAAGTACATCTTTTTCTGAGAAATACATTGTATCCTGTTGGACACATTTAATTGTACCAACCTTTATAGAGTTCTACCTTGTTTTCACAGTAGAGTAATAGCCTCAAGGTCACAAAGCTGAGATTCCTTAGAAGCCTATTCCCATCTGCCATGATGCTCATTTCCGTAAGCCGAGTGCCACCATTTGGGTGCATTAGTTTTATCTGAGCATCAACAAATAGGTTCTGGTCTGAATATTAAATATTTATTAATATCATTTTAATTTGATATAAGTCTGTAACAGTTTCATTCGCTTATTTAGTGGAGAGCATTGCAGGCAGTCAGGATTTTCACTTTGAAATAAGCTACTCATGATTATATTTAGACTAGAAGATACATATTTTGATTATATCAAAACTGGAATGTTTAAAATTTTGAAAAAAAATTCCATATAATTAGGTCATCATTCTATAAATAAAAAGTCAGAACCAAAATCTGATGTAAAGAGCGTATACAGTGTAACCCATTTAGCCATTTTGGATTCATCAGGAGGGCATATGCTTTGAGTTGGAAGTTTAATGATAGTGGATTTTCAATCTTGCCTAATCACTGCCACCCCCCCATACCCTTTTTTAACCTGTGAAATAAAATGTCCAACTGAGGCTATAGATTTATTATGGTCTTTAAAACTGATTGCACTTGATTTGCAAATCACCTAGCAGGTGTTTGTATTTAATTTAAATGTACAATTAATTGTATTACTGACTAGTACCTCCAACTGTACCAAAAGGTTGAGACTTGCTTGGAGCCGCTTATAGCTAACTGATTGCTAAATGGCAGATTTCAGTTGTAGACTTGCATGTGCTAACTAATTGAACATGTCTGTCCATTGGTCCATTTCAGTCTTACATTGAAACAGCATTCTGTTGTTTAAATGGAATTCTGTTTCATCTAGTACCATATTAGCTATAATATTAAGCAGTTGACTGATGCTACTTTTTTGAGCTTCTTAACTGTGTACCTACTCAGGCATGTGCACGTGTGCAGACACCTCTGCGTCTCTCTTCTTTTCTTTTTGAAACTGATGCCTCTATATTCAAGTAACTAGAGCACAAAGTTGATTAGGGAGTTAAAAATAGTGGAACAGTATACAGGTAAACATTTACTTTTGTGCGTTTTATGAATTAATCACTTTTTAAGATTTTAAAATAATGGAAGGTTGAAATTAACTTTCTTTGATTTCCTTTTCCCTTTGATTTGCTTTTTTCATAGACCATTTACTCCCTATATAATGCTTGGAACATATAACTTAGGTCCTCAGTAAATGTTTGAGCACCATTGACTTTTTATAGCTGGTACAGTGAAGTAGTTTGGGCGCAATCTGATTGTCTGACTCTAGGTCTGTAAGGCTGTATTTTTGTGTGAAGTATGTAGATTCCCATGAAATCAGGAATCTCATTTTGTTTTGGAATTTATGTGGCTATTTCTTGTAGTATAATTCTTGCATTTATTCATGTTTCTAAAATAAGTGAGGCTCCAGTTAGGCAGTCTGGAATACAGGGAACACAAGAATGGTTGAGACTGAGATGGTTCTGTTTCCTATATGGAGCATAAAGTTTTCCTGCGGGGATAGTTATTAAAGAATAATGATTTATTTAAAGAATTGTGACTGGCATTATCAAGGAAGAATGCAGTATGTACTGAGCCCACTGCATAATATGGGATCCATACCTTGCCTTTGGTGTGTGGAAAGTAACACTAAAGCTGAGACAAAGACTCGGAGGCAGCGGTTGGAGGTGGAGGGAGAGGTGTGGAGTGTGTGCACGGGCCTTGCTCTCAGAGGCAAACATTGCAGCAAGCTGCATTGAGTGCTTTGAGTGACTTGACTTATGAGTGTTTTAACATCATGCTAACTTGCAATGTTTTTTTATTTATCTCCTTACTTTAATGAACGTGGAAAAATAAAGAAATGGGTTTTTGAGGGTAATTATTTTTAGGTCTAGAAATAGCCTTAAATGACAAGGCCTCATTTCACTGTACAGGAGAATGCCATGTCTTAAAACTATTTTTATGGATTGCTTGTCTGTCAGAGAGACTGAGTTGGCCAAGAATTTCCGTTGGAGGAAATTGAAACTATTGTAATATTGTAATATTTTGTAGCCTAATGAGACTTTTTCCAGTCATTTAACTTTAAGTGTAAATTAAAGGAGATGTTATTTGGAATGTTAATATTCTTTTAAGAGAGTTTAAGAAACCTTTAGTATTGAGTTTTCGGTTAAGCTTATCTTTAATTTGAAGCCTCAGTTTTAGCAACTTGTTTTCTACTGCGTCTGCTGTGTCAGTGTTCAACTGAAAAGTGAGGGATGGGGATGGATGCTTTAAACCTATTTCTCAAGGTTTATGAGCAATTGCAAAATACTTTATGGAGGCATATTTAATTTGGTGATGATCTTGATTAGAAAAAGAAGGGGTCTGGAATTTAAAATTAAAAAAATTTTAAACTGACAGTTCTATCCCCAGAATACTCTTTGGGTATTATCTAGTGCATTTTCTGAACTTCTTTTTTAAATATATTTACTTGTAGAATGGAATTAAACTTAATTGCTAGTTTGTATAGCTGTTTTGAGAATTGTTACATTGATATTCTTGTTCCATAAGTTTATACTGAGTATTACAAATGTACGTTATTTTAAAAGTAGTTTTAAACACTTACCTTCAAAGTGAAATTATGTGCTATTGTAATTACAAAGGAACAAAAAGACTTTCTTGACCACAGGGTGACTAAGTGTTGGAATAAACTACACGCAAAGTTGTGTAATCTTCATTCCTTAAATAACATCTTAAAATTGGATCACCAGTTACTGAAGTGCTGCCTGTTTTCTTAAGCTTTTATGAGTAAACATATCTGTTGTTGTCCATGTGCATTGATCAGATATAGACTTAAGTCTTAGCTCTGCCACGTACAAGGTAGATGACCTTGGGCAAGTCACTTAAACCTTTCTGAACCTCCATTTCCTCTGGGTTGTTGTGAGGATTACGGGACATTAAGTGAAATGATATACATAAGGGATAAAATTGGTACATAACTAATGTTCTTTTTTCCTTTGAAGTCTACTTCAGTAAGTAAATATTGTACACTCATTACTGTGGATGCTTTTGTTTGTTTTTATTTTTTTAAAAACATTTTGAACTACTTTAAACAAACTATTTTGAAGCTTGAGACTCCTATGTCTTTCTTTCAAAGTTGTCTGTTTTGCATTTAACTTAGTTGTTTGTAGCAGTTGCTGGTTTAGAATTAAGTGATGTTTTTGAGATGTGTTCTCCCTGGTGTGGTCATGTGATGTGCACATAACATAGAGTGTTTCTACTAGTTAGGAGAACAGTGGTCACTTCTTTAGAACTGCTTGTATTTTTAGGTTCTCTCTTAGTAACAGTCAAGCTTATAACCCTCAGCATGTGAGATGAAGTCAGTCTTGTTGCAAAATAAGAAAGCGCCAGCTGTTTTCACAATCTACTCACTCAGTAAAACTTGTCTTAATTCATACTAACATTTCTCTTTGAACCTCTGCTTAATTTACAAATGTTTGTCATCATTAGTCTGTCATTTCTTCTGTTATGACTGTTAGCATGTGTGTGTTTACCATATAGGTTCTGTCTTACTTAGCCTGTAAAATTTATGGGGATAAACATTCAGAAGTATTTAACTCATAGTTGTAATTTTTAAATACAATTTAAAAATATAGTTTTCTTGTTAAATGTGTGCTTTGGTGTTTTTTCCCTCCACGCAGCAGTAAGTACCATAATATCACCTCAGAAATTTTCTTCTTAATCAACGAGAGCTCTCTCAGTATTAGGTAGACTTCTGTTATTGTTTGACAAAAACCAGCCCTGCACTGGAGAAAAATAGATAGCAAAGTCTGAAGTAATTAGTTTACATTAGCCACCTCAAACTCAGAATTTATGGGAAGATATGTCAGAAAGCTAGTAAACTTTTATGTACTGAAGTGAAGAAAATAGGCTAAGAATTGACTTCTTACCTAGAAAATTATTATCTATTACACTGTAATTTAATTTGGGTAATGTTGAGATGCGTTGCCTGTGCCATAAAGAAGTAGAGATCTAGAGTAAGCAGGCAGTCGGCCATAGAGACCTCAAGTTTGGAAGAGGGATCTGGGTGAGCATATAGATTAGTTTTCAGCATATGGGTGGCAGGTGAAGCTTTTGAGAAACTGGAGTACCCAGGGGAAATGTATAGGATGAGCAAGAAATGACGTGATCCCTGAAGAAGAGAAATATTTTAGAAGAAAAATTAAGTCATAACCAAAGAGAAATGTGACATCTTGAAAGCTAAAGGAAAGGCAAATAGATTACAAAGGAAGACATAGCATAATAAAGGAAATGGCCAAGGAAGATGAGGTCTGGAAAAAATGCTCTTTGGATTTAGCATTGAGGATCTCAGAGCAGTTTTAATGACTGGTGGTAAAAATAAAGCCTGATTAGAGGACTGAAGAGTACATGGGAGGTTTGAAGTTTTGGGTTGTTCTGTTTTCTTTTTCCTTCTTCAGAAGCTTTTTTTCCTAGGAAAAAAGAAAGGTGGTAAAAGGGGGGATCTTGTTTTCTTTCTTAATTTTTATTTATTTTTATATTTTAAGAAGTTTTTAATGTTTATTCATTTTTGAGAGACAGAGAGTGAGCAGGGGAGGGGCAGAGAGAGAGAGAGAGAGGAGACACAGAATCCAAAGCTGGCTCTAGGCCACAAGCTGTCAGCACAGAGCCGATGTGGGGCTCAAACTCATGAACCTGAGCCGAAATCAGCCCCTTAACCAACTGAGCTACCCAGGCGGCCCTATTATTTAGATTTTTAAAGATGAAATAGTTTTTTAAGTTTTTACTGCTAATAAGAACAAGCCAATAAAGACATTGAAGATTACAGAAAAAATACATAGTGTCAGGAATTATAATTAAATTAGTGATGTTTTCTTATTTTTGTATAAAATTTTTCTTGATAAAAGCAAGAAAGATCATTAGGTATCTGTAAAGCCCTCCTCATATTCTATAGATATATTTCTTTGCCCAAATCCTCAGTGACTTCCTGTTACTTAAAGTCTGGCCTCCTGAGAGTAGCAGTACAGTCCGAATGATTTGCTTTATTTCTAGTGACCTGCCTTATCTCCGACAGCTGTGCAGCATTCCACCTTGCGGTCCAGCAACACGAGGAAACTTGAGGTTTCCTGAACATGTTTTTCCAGTTCTTGCTTTTCTGCTTTTACATATATTGTCACTTCGGCATTGAATACTTCATTACCTTTCCAACTCTGCCCTCCTATGCTTAAGATTTCCCGTCTTTCAAGTCTACTGTGTAGCCCCTACCATGCTGAAAATTATCTTCTCTGTGTTACCATTCTACTTCTGTCAAATTGATCACACAGTAATGTGACATGATTTTTACTGTTGTGTCTCTGACCTGCTGTAGTTCCTTGAGAGAGGGGACCATGTCTTACTAATAATTTTTATATTGCCACACCAAACACAGTGCCTGGTACAGAGTAGTTAAACAGAAAATAGATGTTTAACAAATGAATAGAAACTGTGACCCTCAGAAGTATGTGATTTGCCCATAGCCACACACTGGAGCTGGAACTTACATTTTCTGGGTAAATTCCCTGTACTAGGTAAGGCTCACTGCGGTGATACGTAGAAGGAGGATCAGTAGATGAAAGCCTAAGTGAATTCAGATATTTAGAGGGAATAAAACAAAAGCTTCTAATACTTTTAGTTAAGTATATTCATCAAATTCAGATCCTTCCCTTTTAGGAATATGATGAGGTTTCTGGAGTATGGGTGCTTCAGAATCAGTTTTAAAAAAATAAAAGCTGAAGCATTCTTGGAAATCTATGTTAGATATGCATTAATTTGTTTTTGGCATCAATTGATATTCTACACAGTATACTAGAATTCAAGTATTATATTTTGAAACATTTGGCCTTTCAGGCATATTGTTATATGATATATGAAAACGACTGCAATTGTTACTTGAAGTACTTAAAGTGTTTCAAGATGGACTGATTATATGTAAAATAAACTTAAGTATGTTTAATTTATATATTTCATCCTACAATAAGTCAGTACACCTTTATGATTTGATTTATGTTATTCAGCAGTTTTAAAAAATCGACCACTTCTTGCCTAACTTCTTTCTTTTTTCCATCTCAACAACTAGAACTGGACTGGCCATAATGGAGGAGGAGCAGCAGCATTCACACTGTGTGAACTGTGTCAGTAGACGGTGTATGACCAGACCAGAGCCTGGGATTTCCTGTGACTTGATTGGTTGTCCATTGGTTTGTGGAGCAGTTTTCCATTCTTGTAAAGCTGATGAGCATCGACTTTTATGTCCATTTGAACGAGTGCCTTGCTTAAATAGTGATTTTGGATGTCCGTTTACAATGGCTCGAAATAAAGTTGCTGAACATCTGGAAATGTGTCCTGCAAGCGTGGTGTGCTGTACTATGGAGTGGAACCGATGGCCAGTTAGTTATGCAGATCGGAAATCGTATGAAAATCTAAGCAGAGATGTCGATGAAGTGGCACAATTAGATATGGCCTTGGCCCTTCAAGACCAAAGGATGCTCTTAGAATCTCTCAAAGTAGCCACCATGATGTCCAAAGCAACTGACAAAGTGGCAGAATCTAGAGAACAAATCTCAGTTAAATCAAGTGTCCCAGAGATACCACATACTAATGGTTTGGTATCTGTTGATGAAGAATCTTATGGTGCACTTTATCAAGCTACTGTAGAAACAACCAGAAGTTTGGCTGCTGCCTTAGATATCCTGAATACCGCCACAAGAGACATTGGCATGTTAAATACAAGTCTTTGTGCTTCCACAGATGAAATGAATGAAGAGCAAAATGCCAGAGAAAGCTTGCAGACTAGACACTTGAAAGACCAGGACCGTCTTTTTGAGGATGAGATAGGAGCAGTAGGTGGAATTGACCATGATGACACAAGTCTGAGTGTCCAGTCTGAACCAAATGGTTCAAGTGATTTATTGTGTGACTCGAATGCCAGTTCTTATGGCACTTCTGCTCTTTGTAATGGCTTTTCTTTGGAAAATATATGTACACAGGCCATAGACCAAAATCAGAAATTACATGGTGATTCAAAACCAAGTAACTTAACAAATGGAGAATGTGTAGCATCAGATGGCACTTCAGATCCTTCCAGTTCACTTTCAGTAGCAGCCCACCTTAGGGAAGTCCTACCATCCAGTGCTTTGCCTAACGGCACAGTTCAGCATATCCTCATGCCAGATGGTGAGGATGAAGACTTGTGTTGGAGAAAAGTAGACTTAGGGGACTTGAGGAATATGGATGTCCTATCTTTCAGTCATCCGCCTTCGTTCAAATTTCTTTCTAATTCATATTGGTCTAAACCAAAAGAAGATAAAGCAGTAGATACATCAGATTTGGAAGTTGCAGAAGATCCAATGGGCCTCCAAGGAATAGATCTAATCACAGCAGCATTACTGTTTTGTCTAGGAGATTCTCCAGGTGGGAGGGGTATATCTGATAGTCGCATGGTTGATGTTTATCACATTGATTTTGGGACTCAGACTTTTTCACTTCCATCTGCAATATTAGCTACAAATACGATGGTTGGGGAGATAGCTTCAGCTTCAGCTTGTGATCATGCCAATCCACAGCTTTCAAATCCAAGTCCTTTTCAGACACTTGGACTGGATTTAGTATTGGAATGTGTCGCTAGGTACCAACCCAAGCAGCGTTCAATGTTTACATTTGTTTGTGGACAGTTATTTAGAAGAAAAGAATTTTCTTCACATTTTAAGAACGTGCATGGTGACATTCATGCTGGACTCAATGGCTGGATGGAACAGAGGTGTCCTTTAGCATATTATGGTTGTACCTACTCTCAGCGTAGATTTTGTCCATCAACACAAGGAGCAAAGATTATACATGACCGCCATTTGAGGTCATTTGGAGTCCAGCCTTGTGTATCTACAGTATTAGTGGAGCCTGCTAGAAACTGTGTGTTGGGATTACATAGTGACCATCTAAGTAGTCTTCCTTTTGAGGTCCTACAACATATTGCAGGTTTTCTTGATGGCTTCAGTTTATGCCAGCTCTCATGTGTATCCAAGTTAATGAGGGATGTGTGTGGCAGCCTGCTTCAGTCTCGTGGAATGGTCATACTGCAGTGGGGGAAAAAGAAGTATCCAGAAGGAAATTCATCATGGCAAATAAAGGAAAAGGTTAGTTTAATCCCAACTGTATCATCTCCTCAACTGACATATGGTAGACACTTAATGTTGCAGAATTAATAAAATTAAGATCTTGTTGAAAAATTGACCGTCCTTATACTTCAACCTGAGAGACTATTTAAAAATAATTATAGTTAGTGGAAGACTAGGTTAGAATTGTTTGTCAAAATCACGTATTTACTGCAGACATCCTAATATTAGATTCTAATGTAGCAGAGGCCACTTTGGTTTTTCATTTGAGCAGTTGTGTACTTAATTTTTCTATAACAATTCTTTTTGAGTCCATGTTAACTACATATTTTTGAGTTCCATCTGAAACATTTTCACCATAGGACAATGGAGGAAGCAAGGACAAGGTTTTTCACTGCTTACAGTTGGCAGTTTCTCTCCATTCCTGGCAAGGTCTTTCTTAGAATTTGGTTATTTCAGGTAGAACTTAAATAGGGAGAGATGAAAAAAGTTTTAAATCCTACCATTAGTCAGTGACCAGTGGAGTACTTGAGGACCTAGAGGACATAAAAGGATAGCTGTGGAAATGTGTTAGCTTGAAGTGGGAGGTAAAAGTAGGTAGTTGGACTTGATCCTGGAGGTGGGGGCTCTGGGTGTAGGAGTGTACAAGAGATGGTTGCATACTAGGGGCTTGTGCTAGGGATCGAGGCCGACCTGGGAACAAATCCTGGCTCCGCCATTTCCTCTTGTGGAAAAGTCTACTTTGGTCCACTTTCTTTTTTTAATCTTTATGCTTTTTAAATTTATTTTTTAAGTAATTTTTATGCCCATCACGGGGCTCAAACTCACAACGTTGAGATCAAATGTCACATGCTCCACAGACTGAGCCAGCCAGGTGCCCCTATTTTTGCCCACTTTTTGAGTCACCATCTAAGAGAAAATAGAAGGCATTACAAGTATCTTTTATTGCAGAGTTTTATTTTAGAACATTTGTAATATGACATTTTGTATTTTATAAAGTGGAAAAAATTTCACCTTCATTGCACAGGTTTCAAATTTCTAGCTATTTTGTTCTTGTCACCCTTGGGTTTTCTCTGGCTTTTATTCATTTGCTCCAGTTTTTCAGAATTCTGCATCTTTTGTGTTTTCCTGAAGCTTTTTTTTTTTCCCAAATGGGAATTCTGGTGGCAGGAGGTTTCATACTTACTGTGTACCTGCATACCCATACAGGTGATTTGTGTCTTTCTTCCATTCAGGATGGGATACTCTGAGCATGGTCTCTTGTTGTCCTTGCCCGTTAGTGTTGACCTATGTGGTGAAATACTTTCTGGGGATTCTATTCCTGCAGAAAAATCTCATCTACTTTTGGAGTTCAAATTGCCATCACTTACACAGACTACTTACACATCTATTTCCTGGCTACTTTCTCAACTCCAGACCATACAAGCATCTCCTAGACATTTCCACTTGATTATCTCACAAGTCCGTCAAACTCAGCATGTCCAAACTACTCTCCATCTCTGTCCCTCTAAACCTCAGCAGGTGGCCTTCTCATCTACCTAGTTGCCAAACTAGGAATTTGGGAGGTAGGGCTGACTTCTTTTATTTCCATATCTAGGTAATGACAAAGTACTCTTGAGTCTTCCTTAAACTCAAGTCTTCAAACAAACTCTCAGGTTTGTTTTAGTTTCCACTGCCATTTCCTTAGCTCTGTCCCCTTCAGCTCTCTCTTGTTTACCACAGTGGCCTAAGTGGGTTTCTGTTCCTAATTGGGTCCCTCTCCAGCATATTCTCTCCATAAGGACTAGAGAGGGAAATATTTTCTTGTTTTAAAGTATATTTTTTTAATGTTTCATTTTTTGAGAGAGAGCATAAGTGGGGGAAGGGCAGACAGAGAGGGGGACAGAGGATCCAAATTGGGCTCTGCACCGACAGGGTGACAGCAGCAAATCCATTGTGGGGATCGAACTCAACAAACGTCGAGGTCATGACCTGATCTGAAGTTGGATGCGGAAACAGCTGAGCTGCTAGGCGCCCCAGAAATATATACATATTTTTCTCAAGTGTTTATTAATTTTTGAGAGAGAGACAGCATGAGTGGGGTGGGGGAAGCAGATTGAGAGGGAGGCACAGAATCCGAAGCAGGCTCCAGGCTCTGAGCTGTCAGCACAGAGCCCAACGTGCGGCTCAAACTCACAAACCATGAGATTATGATCTGAGCCGAATTTGGATGCTTAACCAACTGAGCCATTCAGGTGCCTCTTAAAAACTTTAATGTTGGGGTGCCTGGGTGGCTCATGCCTCGGTTGAGGTCATGATCTCACAGTTTGTGGGTTGAGCCCCACCTCGGGCTCTGTGCTGACTGCTAGCTCAGAGCCTGGAGCCTGCTTCAGATTCTCTTTCTCTCTTTGCCTCTCCCCTGTTCATGCTCTGTCTCTCAAAAATGAATAAATGTAAACAAAAAAAAGATAAAAAACTTTAGTGTTTTTTCATTGTTCCAGGATAAAGATTCCTTAATGAAATACTTAAGACTTTTTATAGTCTTAAATTCTAAGAATTATATTATAAATCTTATATCTTAAATTTCCTCTTGTTATTTTATATTCCAACTCTGTGGATTTACTTACAGTTTTCTGATGTTTTCTTTCTTGCCTTCTTGCCTTACGGACCTTTGAGTATGTTGTCCCTAACACAGTATTACATTTGAACATTTGCAATATGCCTGACAGTTTACTAATAAGCATTTTACTTCTGTTAACTTATTTAATCTATTGTCCTTATTTTATGGAAGAAGAAACTGAAGTTTAGAGAAGTTAAGTAACTTGTCCAACTAATTGATGGATTCAGACCTAGGGAACCTGTCTCTGGAGTTTGCTTTCTTCATCTTCTTACTATATTTCCTGCTTACTGTACAGATCTTACTTCCTCAGGAAAGCCTTCTGGAATCCCCAACCTCACCGAAATCTTCAGGGACGTGCACTGCTCTGTGTTCGTGTGGCGCCCCATTATAGTCCTCCAGTCTGTGTGCCCTACTGGAGCACTCTGCTGTGCTCTAATTCACTAATGTGTTGTCCGTTTCTTTCATTAGATTGTAAGTTCCTTGAGAAGTGAGACTCTCTGGGAACCAAAATATCTACTACCTAGCACAGCATCGCCATATAGCAGGCACTAATGTACTGGAGGAATACTTTTGAAAGAAAAATTGGCCTATGATTAAGAAACCTTGTCATCAGGATGTGGGAATCATCCATTTTTTCCTGACTTTGTTTCACCAGACTCAATCATGTGGATGTAGGGAGGCTGTCTGCCACCATTGAAGCTTTCACAAGTTTGTTCTGCTTGAAGTTTAACCAAACTAGTCATTCTTCCTGTAGTTTCATAGGTATATGGAATTGTAAGGGATGCTAAGTGACATCTGTAATGTCTGTTGGTAGCTACTCTCTAGGACTCCTAGGAAAGAACTCCATGCAGGAGCCATAAGTGGGATAACGCCAAGGAGTATAGGGTGTACGTACCCGTTGTGCCAAACAGTGGTGACTTCTATTGCCACCTGAAAAATAGATGTTCCCACAGAATTTGAAGGCATCTGGCCACCCTGGAAGTCATTGACTTCCTTATCAGAGAAGCTCTAATGAGTGCGGAGGGCTTTTCTGAAATCTGCTACTTTCTAGAGTTATCTGCCTTCTATTGTGTGTTCAGTGTTCTCTCACATCTGCCTCCTGATGAGCTTAGCTTAGCTAGAATGCCTAGGCCTGATCCGTGCCATTCACGCGTGTTACTTGAGTCTGTCCTTCATTCGTGCTTGTTACCTAGGTTCACGTGGCTTTATATTTAGAACTGTAAAGACGAGATGGGGTCAGTACTATCGTTGGCAGACCAATAAGGTAACATCGTTTCCGGGCTTGGAGCTGCTGAGTGAGCAATAGGAGAAGTAGCCCATATTTTTCTAACAGACACATGAACAGGGAGAGCAGGTGAATATTTTGCCTAGAAATGCATTTTACAATGATCTGGAATAAAATTATATTCATTTTACAAAAGCTTTTTAATGTAAATTTTCAGAAACATTTTGAATAAATTGAAGTGCCTATATTCATGAATATTACTAAGTACCTTTAGTGCTTATAAGTAGTATATTTTTTGGCATACTTCATATAGTATAATAGGAATGGGAAAAAAACTTGGGGAAAAGAATACCATGTGTGTTGTCAGTATCTCCAGACTCTGAATAGTTCTGTATGACCAATTGGATAGGATGAAACAATGTGCAATATATTTTTTAGGAAGTAGCTTTGAATTTATAAGGTCATGGTTTTTAAAAAATTGCTCAATAAGTCAAGTTGGATGTAGTTTTTAATGTTTTTTCTTTTATTTTCTTTTTTTTTTATTTATTTTTGGTTACTGCATTTATAGAGATCATGATGTGGAAGTGATTTATAGGTATTTAATAAACAGATTTGCCTCCAAATGGATTTACTCTTTGACAGTTTTGTAGCTAACTGCTTGGAACATTATATTGGTTGCTTCTCTAACAGTACAACTCTCTACAGTTGGAGCAAGAAGTGTATTTTGATTCTTGTAAATTGACTTGTTTAAATCTGAAGTAGAATTTTCTTTTAGGTATGGCGGTTCAGTACTGCATTTTGTTCTGTTAATGAATGGAAGTTTGCTGACATCCTAAGCATGGCTGACCACTTGAAGAAATGCACTTACAATGTTGTGGAGAAACGGGAGGAAGCGATCCCACTGCCGTGTATGTGTGTCACCCGAGAACTCACTAAAGAAGGACGTTCACTTCGCTCGGTTTTAAAACCCGTACTTTAGAAACTGTAGCTCCACTTGCACATACACATGCAAGCACCTGGTATAATTTGTTTGTCATATGTGACACTTTATTAATGTATTAAAGATTACAACTAGCTAAATTTATTGCCACTATGTATATAATGTTTTGAAGTGACATATATTTTTATAAAGTACTGTTTAGTTGGAAAATAGTTGCCTTAATGTTTGAAATGTGTGAAATTTTTGGAACTTGCTGGACGGGTGATTTACTTTTTAGCTACATAATTTTCTGAATTAGTATTTTTAATGGTGTGCATATTTTGGTTTTTAAATTTTTTGCTTCTTAAACTAACAAGATCCTGACCAAACAATTTATTCCTCATGTTTTCTTTGGGTTATAACCCATGCATTCAAAAAGCAAAACTTTGAATCAAATTTTTTCAGCATATGTTTTTCAGATAAAAATTGCTTAAGGACTGCCATAAGATCATTATAAGATTTTTATTTTTTAATGCTCCCCTTATACAATTGATACATAGATGATCTTTAATATATATTTACATAATATTTAAAATCATGACTAATGTTTGGTAATGCATTTATCATGTTTTAAAAGACTCACAAAAATATTTTCACCTTACATATTTGCAACACTCATAAGAGAGTGAACATATGCAACTTTTGTTTTTGTTAGACACCACATCCAAAGACTCATGGCAATGTGTTTTATGACAGGTTAAAGTGAAAGCAAAAAGCCTATCAACTTATTTTAATTGGAAACTGTTCATCATATTCTGTATTTGCTAGGTTTCTGATTTTTGGAGATAAGAAAATATACCTCATTTAAAGTTTGGATTGGGGACATTGTGTGAGTAAATTTCAGATATTCAGTATGCAAAGGGCTTAACTTTCTTTCCTTAAGTATATAAAATTTTGCCTTTTTATGTTTATAAAAATCACAACTATTGCTTTAAGACATTTAACAATGTGAGATTTGGTGTCTTTGTAAGATGACAATCTTGAAATAGAGAAACCTGTCTTGGTTGACAATCTCTTTAAAACATTTCCAAGTTTATTTCCCATAGACTTCTCTACCAGAACAGTAAGAATTACATCTTTGTGTAAAGATCGGGACATAACAGAAAAATACTCAAAGTCTTATTGTTGAAGTATTTTATTGTACTTTTCGAACTGATATGCACTATAATTAACCTGATGTTAATTAACCAGCTTTAAAAAATGAATATACCATGTCAGTATTTAGAAATAAATCGCAAAGATGGGGACACGTACTTAAGTAATTTGTTTTAAGTAACTTCTGGCATTTAGTAGTATGAATGGTGACAAGGTACTTGCTATAAAACATCAAACTTCTGTTGCGTCATGTTTGTCCCTGAGAATGCTCTATTGTGACTGGCATCTTGATTATCATACGTGGCAGTCAGGCTGGGCAGAGGGGTTCCTTGGGCATTAGAAAAGAACTCTGAACATCTTTTGGATGGGTCACATCCTTATTACAGTTGAAAATATAGCATTAAAGACTAATCAGTTGTTTCGCCTCACCTGTCATTTTAATTAGGAGAATAACTATTTCTCCATGTTTAAACTTTCAACTGTGAGATTGAATTCTATACTATTTCTGTGAAAAAGTCAGAAATAAGATATCAAATACTATAAAATATAACTCTGCCTTTTAAAGTTATGCTGAAGAATGTGTCTGGTTAGGATAGCACAAACATTAACTTTTTGTTTTATGGTTGTGCTTGTTTGCTTTTTAAGTTGGGACTTTTTGTTTCCACACTGGATCGTGAGATATTTAACAGTTTTCCACCTTACATTTCTTTTACACATCTTTGGCTGTTTTCTTTTTTGTTTGTTATGCCACCATATGATTTTGTTAAAATGTTTTCTTTGTGCAACATTTGTTCAAATTCTAATAAAATTAATATTTCCCCTTTATGTGGCTCAGTAACTTAAAAAGAAAAACTTTCTTTGAAATAAAATTTTAATACTTGCTTGAGAAATTCCAAACAGTGTTTCTAATAAGTGTACATTTTCTGCATGTTATAAATGTTTGTTTATTATCATTGCTCACCAATGTTTTTACTGGTGATCATTATTATTGGTTTTAATATGGAAAATTCAATTAATTGACTTTCTGTGCCTTTTCAGTGTCGTCTTGAAAGTAGTCCCATCTAGGTATATTGAAAGGCTGAAGAGTTTCTGGCAATCTTGTTTTTCTAAAACTTATAATGGGAACAATCTATCTAGGCTTTAAGCGTGAAAGGGTTTGTATGTCAGTTAATTGTCATTTGAGAAGTCTTTGTTGATTTCTTAGTTTTTCGTGACCAGCAAGATAAAGGGCGGGTGTCAGGATGGAAGGAGATACCTGTACTCAATTTTATCTGCTGTCTCCTTCCCCAGAACTGCATGTTTCTCTTTTTCTCATTGTCTCTCTGTCTCTGTAATTGCCTTTTGAGACTCATAGCAGGGGTTCCCAGGATTACCTGGGAATTTGTTAGAAATGCAGATTCTTGGGTCTCTCTGTAGACTTAACCAGAAACTCCAGGAAGGAGACCAGCAGTCTGCTTTAACAAAGGCCTTCAGGTGATTCTGATGCACTGTAAAGTATGAGAACTTGGGAAGAGCCTGGGACATGCCAGCTCTTCTCCTGAATGATGTGCTGTTGGAGTGCGTATGTTCGAGTATATACACACACGTATAATCCAAACTTAAGAATAATGGTAATTTGTTATTAATTAATGGTTGAATTAAGTGATGTATGTTGTGTCAATCTTATAGCTATATGACAAAATACATTGGGTACCATGGTGGTTGGACTTTTTTTTTTTTTTAAAAAAACCCTAGGAATTACCAGTGTTTAAGCTTTAGTAGTGTTATTAGTAGTATTTCACTCATGTTTCTTCTGTTCAAAGTATATTGCAGTGCAACTTATAGTTCATTAGCATTAACCTTTAGCCTAGTCATCTTCCATTCTTGTTTTAGTGGTTGCAGAGCCATGTGGACATTTTAGACTTCTAGGATAAATAAAAAGAGTAGATGTAGACATACAGGATTAAATCCTACAAAAATATTTGTAGGAATCCTTTCAAGCCTATCATTAAGAGATATTAAAGGTTGAGTGTCTGGTTTATCGGTAGGTAGTACAGAATCTTGTTTTGGTCTTTGACCCTTTGCTCCATATCCCATCCATGTAGTTGCTATTATTGACGATGGATATTGGGATCTTAGTAATTTTGAAGATAATGAGGTTTTCAACAAAACTTCCATATTCTTTGAAGATACTGTAACTTACATTACTAAATTGATAGCATAGTTAACATCTAGCAATTTAAGTGTACTTTTTGGCATTTAGAAGCAAAATAGATTTCATATTTTGCATCCCAACCTAAAAAGACACTTTTATTTATTGATCTTAAAAATTTTTCTAAGGATTAGTTATGCAAACATTTAAAAATGTGTTTTATGCATGACACACCACATCGGAAGGTGATGTGATTGGGACCCCGGAGGTGGATGTTTAGAATTGCGGTAAAAGAAAGCAACTGCCCCTTGCTCTCTAAGGAGACTGGACCAAGGTCAAAGTCTTCGGTGGGAAGAATTTTTCTGATATGTGTTTGGTTATCTAAATACTGCCCTAAGTAGTCTTACCTAACAGGTTCTTGAGGCCTGGAAAGTAAGGGAATATTAGTTATCCCTTTGAAAAATATCAAGTCATGAGTGACTCATCTGTTGTATTTAATGTAATTCAGTGAGGTGTTTTGTTAGGATTTGATATAAATCTGGTTTCCAAACAAGTTTTGAGCTGCGTAAGTAAAGACCATCTCTAGTAAACTTCTTTCTAAATAAAATAAGGGAGAGGGAGGATGGCTTCATTTTAATGTCACTTTTTATGTAATTATTTTCTTTGATTTAAAAGATCAAAGTAAGTTCAAAACATACGTCCTTTCAAGTTTCTATTTTAATGATGAAAAAACTGAGGTACTCAAAGTTCAGGTACTGGTGATTGTATGGGGATATTTCAGAGAAATGTGTCCTTACCTGGCTCACTTTTCTACTTTACTAATATAGAAAGAAGGACATTTGGAAAATATTGTTGCCTGGAATATTTGATTCCTAATAAGTGTCTTAGAAATACTGAGCAATACCAGGAGGAAAAAAAGTAGAAAGAAAGAAACTAAGTATGGGTGGTATTCTGAGAGTCCTTCGCAAAAACTAGTTTTTCTGCTGAGTTTTTGCAAGTATTCTTTTGCGTCTGTGATTGATAAAATTCTATAAATGTATTGTTTATATATGTGGATTTATTTGCATGTATAATCTCCATACATCTTGACGTATTTAGTGGTGATACACCTTGAGGTACTTTTTTTTTTTACCTGAGAACATTTCAAAACTGATGTTTTGTATTCACAATGTCTGACATTCAAATGTGTTATTTGGAGAGTGACTTTTAGAAATGGGCTACTAGGATGTCTCATGAATGTACTCCATGGAAATACAGTAAAAAGTCATTGATACGAATCTCATATAATTTTTTCTCTTTTTGACATATGCTGGTCTGAGTATTGTGTGCAGTGAAGAAAAGCAAACTGACAACATAAATGTTTCTTTTCACTGATAACATTTTAGGCCTCCCCCAATTACTTTATTAATCTATTTGCATGCAAGTATTGTGATAGGAAATGGTTCAATATGTAGCTAGTTCTAGTGGTGCTAATAATGCATGTGTTTAAAAGTAATAGTGCATTTCTGTTGAATTCTTAATACCGACCAACTCATCAAATTATCCTTTCCCAGTAAAAGCAAATTCATTAGGTTTAATTTTTACCATTTTATCTTTCAAATTGCTAGAAGCATCTTTTTCTCAGACAAGATCCTTAAAGAGGTACATAGGTTGGTGTATGTGTTGGTTCATTCTTTGGCAAAGGTTAGAAGTAGACAGCATTCCATACCCCTCTCAAAGAGTAAATTAATTGTTGCATTAATATTCAGTGATGTAATGATATAAAAACAGTAGCAATAATGTGTTACTGCTCAAAAGATTAAAGTTGAAGATAGGAGACACTGCCCTTTACTGTCCTGAAATTTTTTTCATTAAAATCCTCTTTTCCATGTTAATTGTCATTATTGCTTCAATTTTCTGACCAGGAGATCAAAATAATCTAGATTAAGCATATTTTTAAAAACTTGTTCTAATGAGCACATGTTTAGTAGTTTGGGGGTCAGTAAGTTTAGATTCAGTTAAGTAACATTTAGCTTATTTTAAAGTCTCAGCTAACAAGTTTGTAGTATCCAAAACTGAAGTATCAGCATTCAGGTTTATCTACATTATTTGATTAAAAGATATCAAACTATAGAAATAGAAGTGATCACAAGTATGATACCTGTTCAGGAATAGATTTACCCAGTGAATGTTTAATTATGTCGAGTGGATGTCTTTTATATCAATTGATAACTTTTAAAAACTAGGTCTTGTATTAGAAAGGGATTTGAAATAGAGAATGGTATTAATTCCCTACAACATTCCAGTAGCCTTGTGAGGCAAACTGACATGAAATAAATTGCTTTAAATGGTTAATAATTCAGTGGAAATGAATCCTTAAGATTTTAATGCTGCATATAAATATGTTGTATTGTTCATTTGATCAGTGTTTAAGCACCAATCGGTCCGAGAAACTTGAATGCATTCTGAAAGATAATTGCACTTATTCGTTCACTTACCTCAAGTGTCATTTAGTTTCTAATGTATTTTTTTCTCATGATTTACATTAATAGTTGGGTCTCCTTAAGTGCTAACGCATATAGCATTTCTTGAAAAATAGGCTAAGTAAAAGAAACTAGATACAAAAGGCCACAAATTATGTGATTCCATTTGCATGAAATATCCAGAATAGATAAATCCATTGAGACAGGAATCAGATTGTGAGGGGGCTGGCAGGGAGGGGTGGGGATAGTGGGAGGTGACTGCTTAATGGGTCCTGGCTTTGTTTTAGTGATGAAAATATTCTAGAACAAGATAGTGTTGATTGTACAACATTGTGAGTGTACTAAATGACACTGAAATGTACACTTTAAAATGGTAAATCTTATGTTCTATGTATTTAGCCACTATTAACAAGGGGTGAGAGTAATTTAGTTTTTACCAAAGCCAAAAATTACCTTGTTCTCAAGGTTTGTAGAATGCTCAAGTTATGGTTTAGAATTAATTTGCAACATTAGTAATGTGACAGATTTATTCAGTTTAAAGTCCTAATGAAATTCATGAATCCCATCACAGAAGTACTGGTAACAGTGGCAGGAATAAAGCTGTAATTCATCACAATTTCGTTAATTTGAACTGAAAAATTCGCTTCCAGGTCAATGTTCATTTTTCATCTTTTACCCTTTCATATGGTTCTTTGGGGAACATCTCAATCACATTTTTTTAAAGGTCTGTTCTTAAAATCATGCTTTGAAAACAATTTGTATAATTTTCAGGATCATTTTTTTATAGTTTTATACTTTGTGTTCCTTTTAAAGAGCAAATACATTGATGTATTACATAAGACTAAATTAATAAATGGAACCCTTGTATACATTTTGTATTCTTTTGTATTATCTTATGGGGAAAACATTTGAATCTTGGGATTGGTAAGTACTTTAATGATCATTTAGTATCTCCTTTTCTATTTGGAGAAATCAAAGCTGGGATTGTCAGTATGTTCATTCAACAAGCGTTTATTGAGCACTCATGCCATGCACAGTGGAGGCCAGATTTGGGAGGGTTGTGATATGCCTAAGCTCACACAGGAATTGCTACTTCTTCCCCTTCATCTCCTTTTTCTCCTCCCCTTCCTTCTCTTCCTAATATCTAGTAACTACGCCAGACACATGGACAAGTTCCAAAGAAGGAAAGAGTTTAGACAGATTCACTCTAGATAGTTCTTTACATAAATCTTCCCCCAAATACTTTAAAGGGATGTTCTTTAGTGTAGAAAAATACACATCATAATACGTTTTTTTATGTAGATAGGAATACCTTTAAAATTGAATTTATTTTCATGACTTGGGAAGTTGTTTTCATATTCCTTTAAATTCCAATTATTTCCACTGTTTTCTAAGAAACTGACTTTAGAAAATTATTGATTGTATTTTATGTTTTAAAAAGTTAAATTTCTTTGCAAGTAACTGTCTCTGATATAATTGGGGGTACATATGCCACGTAAGGTATGTATATGCTTCAAGCTGGACAAGTATAATTGAATTAACTGAATGAGGCTAGTGGTGTGAACAAAACTATCAGGATAAACAGAAGACACAGGGAGACTTGTGCTGCAATAGCTTTCTTCACCACAATAGAATCTGAAGTCCAAGAGAATGGTAGGAAGGAAAACAATTGTGATAATTCATACTTTTAATAACTTTGTTGTGATTTTCACTTAATGATTTCTTGTTCACTTAATTTGGTATTTCTATAATAGTTAGGGCTTATTACCAAATACATTGTTTGACTCATATTTCCTTAATCATCACTTCTTATTCCATCCCCTTGCAGGCTACATTTCTGTATTTCCCAACTACCTTATAGACTTTCATGTCTCTCAGCCTTATGGTTTTCCTTTGTCTAGAATGCCTTCTCCCCATCTTCTTTGCCTGGAAAACTTCAGTTCATTGGTGAGGATCCAATTCTGATGTCCCCTGTTTATTCCTAGACTATCCCAAGCCATTCAGTCACTCTCTCAATGACCCGCTACCCCACTTATTTTTGTTCATACCTCTTTTCAATATTTATCACACTGCACTGCCATTATGTATTTACTGGTATCTGTACACTTCCAGCTTGCAGATCCCTTTAGCTAGAAACCATGTCTTGACTTTGGTTCCCTGTGCTTAGAAGTGAGCCTTACACACATAGATTGAATACTTTTTAATGCTGTTTCAGTTAGCTTTTGCTGCATAACATGCCACCCAAAACTTCATGACTTGAAACATGGATAATTAGCTCATGATTAGTTGGCTGGGCTATTCTAGTCTGGCTTGACCTGGCTGATCTCTGGTTGGCTCACACATCGTGGTCAGCTGATGGGTCAGCTGGAGGTTAGATGATCTAAGACAGCCTTACTGACATGTCGGGCAGTTGGCGGGCTGTTGGCTGGGGTCATGGGGATAATTAGGCCATATGTCTCTCATCCTCCATCAGGCTAGCGCAGGCTTATTTCCATGGCAGTAGCAAAAACAGAGACCATGTCCCATTGTGCAAGCCCTTTCCAAGTCACTGCTTGCCATATTTGTTAAAGACCCATTTTCCAAAGCAATTACATGTCCAAGTCCACATTTAAGGGATGGAGAAAGCCTACCTCAATGGGAGAAGTAGCAAAGTCGTGTTGCAAATGAGCTTGTGTATGGGAATAGGGAGAATCGAGCCCACTTAATCCTGCCACAAATGCAAATTTCCACGTTTGGTAGTCCCTCCTTCCCTTATTAGATTTTTCTTATAAAAACCCCTGGATATTTAAAACCAGGGACAGTAAAAAAGCAGAAGATATTTCTGCTTCTTTCTTGAAAACTGGAAGGAGTAAGAAAGTATTAAATTTTGATCTTAAGAAAAATTTCAGAAGACTTTCTTGAGAGAGATGTAGTCAATAAAAGAATCACATTTTTGAAAGGCCTCTATGTTCACTCCTCTGGGCTCAAGGGAGGGCCAGGAAGTTATCAAATCCTATGGTTTCTCCATATTGGTCCAGTGTGATGCAGAAACAGTGGAGGGTTTTCTAACAGGAATGCTGGAGTAGTATGGGGTAAACATGCAAGGCATGGAGAGGAGGTACCAGAGCTAAAGAGTGGAGAAAAGTTTGGGAAAGTGTAGGGTCCAGGGTGTCAGAATGGTAAGAGAGCCCCAGGGAGGAGAGAAAAGGTTGTTTGGAGAAATGTTAATGTAGCTTATGACATGGAGTGATTTTTATGTTCTTTGGCAGAAACAAATAATGCACAGAATTCTTATTCTACAACCGCTTTGACTTATGAATCATGCTTCCTTGAATGTAACTCAGTGTAATGACTGAGCCACACAGAACACCAATTACTTTCAGTTTACAAAATGAGAATAATAGCCCTGAAGATATAATGTTGCTAGATTAGTAGGTTTCAGACGTATGTCATGAGCTGGGGGATTTCATCACCAAAGTTCATGTGTGGGGCTAATTCTGAGTAGCAATGTGGTCTGGGGCCAGAGGGGACTTCATTCCTGACGGCTGCTTTAGCAGCTGCAAATGGAGGGAGAACACGTATTGTCGGAGCCCCTGCAAGCTGCCCAGGACAGAGGAGTGGTGGCAGCAGGAGCACGGGAAAGGGACTCCTCCTTAGACTTGGTTTAGAGGATCTTCAGTCATGGCCCATCTCTCATGGCTGATGTTAGTAATTTGTGTATCTGTTTTTGCTTTTGCTTTACCGCTTTTGATAGGGGATTAAGTATTTCCTAATTTTTTCGAAGAACCAACTTTACCTTTTTAAATTTTCTCCCTTGTTTGTCTGTTACATGCCACGGATGTTTTTCTCTTCTCTTTGTTATTTCCTTTGTTTTACCTATATTTAATTTGCTCTTTATTTACCAGCTTCTCATTGTGGAAATATACATCATTGATGTAAACCTTTTTCTTTTTTAATATAGCCATTGAAAGATGTCAAAGTCCCTCTAATCATTCCTCCAGTTGTACCACATAAATTTTAATGTCATTTCATGATCATTTAGTTCAAAATACTTTCTGGTTTCTCCTATGAGTCATTCTTTCATTTACTTAGAAGCATGTTATTACATTTCCTAGTTGGGGGGATTTTATTTATATTATTGTTAATGATTTATAATTCCATTGTATTCAGACTTCAAACTTTTAAAATTTATCATGGCTTTTATTCGGTGGTCCGGCATGGGGCCAATGTTGATGAAAATCCATGTGCATTTGGACAGAATGTGAATTCTACAGTTTGGATTATAGCTTTGGGTAAATACCATGCAGATGTTTTTTATATATATATATATATA
>NC_043706.1:125844686-125862195 GCF_006229205.1 Suricata suricatta | reverse complement strand
GTGGGGACAATGAAGTGTAAGAGAAAAGAAGGAATCAAGGATAACTCCAAGTCTTTGGACTGAATAAATAACACTATCATCCCCATCGTACAAGTTGGAAACTAAGCCATACCTCAATTCATTTGTAACTCTCCAGAAAATGGGTAAGGGGGCAGTTAACACTGAGTGAGTCTTCTGTTAAGAATAGCTGTTATGTGGATGGGGCTAGAGAGTATAATGCTAAGCAAAATAAGTCAGTCAGAGAAAGACAAATACCATACAATTTCACTCCTATGTGGAATTTAAGGAACAAAACAGATGAACATGATGGAGGGGAAGAGAGAGAAGCAAACCAGAAAACAGACTATTAACTGTAGAGAACAAACTGAGGCTTGCTGGAGGGAAGGTGGGGGCACGGGCTCGATGGGTGATGCACACTTGTTAGAATGAGCACCGGGCGTTGTATGTAAGTGATGGATTATTGGATTTTACTCCTGAAGCTCCTAATGCACTGTTGATTAACTGGAATTTCAATAAAAACCAGAAGAGAAAGAAGATGTGTTGTGATGGCTGTGTCTGGGGCTCTCGGCCAGTAAAGGACACTTGTGTGAGTCTTTGGTCAAATGTGATAGAAGCACCCAGAGACATGCTTAAAATGAAACATTTTATGATGTGAGCAAAGGGAGCCAGAACTGCTTACAAATTAAGTGGATTCTTTAGTTAGTAACAAAGATGCATGCTATTGTTTGTAACATTGCCTTAAAATCCATACAGATTGTTCTACCAATAGGATAATGGACTTGTTAAGAGTCAATCTCACTACTGTGCTGCAGAGAAGTTACATCATGCACAACTGAGGTATATTCATGGGAAGCTTGGGAAGTGAACATCATAAAATACATGTTGTTAATGTGAGAACATGAGATAAACATGCTATTCTAAGAAGTAGATGTTTTAAAATTTTTAAATATCTTTTATTTATTTTTGAGAGACAGAGAGAGACAGTGTGATCAGGGGAAGGTCAGAGAGAGACAGAGCATGAGAGGGGGAGGGTCAGAGAGAGAAGGAGACACAGAACTGGAAGCAGGCTTCAGGCTCTGAGCTAGCTGTCAGCCCAGAGCCCGACGCGGGGCTCGAACCCACGACTGTGAGATCATGACCTGAGCCGAAGCCGGATGGATGCCCAATCGACTGAGCCACCCAGGTGCCCCAGAAGTAGATGTTTTAAAATGTTATAAAATAGTATGTGTGAAATATAGGAAAATAGACAATACAGATAAACATGAGAAATATTATCATCAAATTCCTATCACCCAACAATGATCACACTTAACAATTTAGTTTTTATATTTCTAGATTTTTCCTACACATATTTTTTACCCAAATGATACTATACTGTAAATATTATTATGTGAGGTACTTTTCCTAGTTAATGATTTCTATTTTCTATTTCAGGACATTTTTGCTCTGCCTACAACCCAAGCCACATTCAACTTTATCCAATTCTGCAAAATGTTCTTGATAGTCTGTTCAGTGCAGTATCTTATCTAAGCCAGCATATTACATCTGGTTGTTGTGTATTATGAGTGTCTTTTTACACTAATGATCCTTTTTTGTGACACTGACTTACTGAAAAATTCAGACCAGATTTCTGTGAGAGTCATCTCCTGCCTCTGATTACTTCCTCATTTAGCCTTTTCCTGTATCCCTTGTTTTACCTGGAAACTGAAAGGTAAATTGAGTTAACCATTTTTGACTAGATTGTATCTTAGTAGATACTGTACTTATGAAACCTCTAATCCTTTTTTCAAAACATATGATGACAGAGGATACGATTACCAAAAAATTATACATCAAGATAATTCAGATCTCTCATTTAGTTATCGACTCAATTCCATCTTTAAGAAATTCTTTACCACAGCAAGCCAGGAAAAGTGAAAAGTCAAGTTTTATATCCTTTGTTTGCTTTTCTTTGTTTCTAGTGAAGGTGCACATGAGCAATGAAATGGTGAAACTGAAGAGCATCAGGAAAGAGAGAAGAAAAGTAAGATCTTGCCATTTATTAATTATACAATAGGTACCATTAAAGTAATAGCACACATGAATTTATTTCATTATTTAAAATTTCAAAATATGAGAGTGACATTACTAAAAATGACAGAATAAGGACCTCAAATATCCTCTTTTCCATAAGAAAAATGAAAATACTGTCAAATATTGTCAAAATAAACCTTTTTCAGAACTCAGGAAATTAACCAAAGACTTATAACAATCCAATTCAGGAAGAGTGGCTGAATCTCAGTAAGAGCAGCAAGCTTTGTAGCATTTTGGCCTACCCTAATCCCATCTTCCTTTCCTAAACCCCATGGAAATCTTGACAACCAACAGTTTTTAATCCTCATGAAAAATTTACAGCCTAGCAGCAACAGGAGGGTCAGAATCGGGTTGGAGGTACTTCAAAGTCCTATTTGCAGAGAAATGCGATTATTTAACCTATCTGGCTGTTCCCTGGCAAACTCCACTTGCAATGCCTACCCTTATTTGATCTGATCGAGAGATCACCCCAGTGAACAACCTTCATCCAGGGGCACTTATTGGAAATAACCAGTGGTAGCTTAACTTGGTAACTATTGGAGGCAGTGATAACAGCTGGAGCAAACTGCAGTCTAATGAAAACATTTAGAAGGAAAGGCTGAGGAACGCCATGTTCATAGAGGGTTTTGCAGAGCTCCGATACATTGTTGGGAATCTGTAAGTCTATGTGCACGGGTAGGGCTGTATGTGTGCTCCATAAAGACCCGAGAAGTCCATAACCCTTACCTTTGATTTTGAGGCTTTACATAGAAGGCTAAATATTGAACTCATGTCCCAACACCCATATGGTGACCTTTGAGAAAGAGTGGGTTTCTGAGGAAAAACCTAGTGAGTAAATCAAGTCCACATGAGGCAATAAAGAGCACTAGTAAAAGTAACTATGTAGGTAAATATAAAAGTATAAAAGCAATTCTTGCATGTAACTTTTTTTTCATCCTAAAAGACAAATGTATACAGTAATAATTAGAAACCTGCATTCATGGGCATACAATGTTTAAAGTTGTGATTTATATAACATCAGCACAGTGGAAAGGGAAAGAAAAAAGATATATCGAAACACAGTTTTTTATACTCTTGATATTAAGTTGGTATTAATCTGAATTAGACTATTATAACTTTTGATGTTGTATTAGTATCAGTTTCCGAGGGCTTTCATATCAAATCACCACAAACTGAGTGGCTTAGGAGAGTAGGAATTTATTGTCTCCTAGTTCTGTGGTCCGGAAGGTGTCAGGAGGGCTATATTCCCTTGAAGGCTACAGAGAAGAATGCTTCCTTGCCTCATCATAGCTTCTGGTGATTTTTTACCATCCTTGGAATTCCTTGCCTTGTGGCTGCTTCACTTCAAGGCCTGCCTCTGTCATTGCATGGCCTTCTTCTTTGTGTCTGTCTCTGTGGATCTTCCCTTACGGAGGCACCAGTCATTAAATTTGGGGCCCATCCCAGTCTAGTCTGACTTCATCTTAACTAAACTAATTGCATCTGCAAAGATTCTATTTCCTGAGATTCTAATACAATTAACATTCATCCTAATGTTAATTGTAATCCCCAGGGTAGCCTTTTAGCTGGAAAAAAAAAAAAAAACTCCTAAAAGAATAATAAAAGAGACCAAAATAGAATAGAAATGGTACAATGAAAATATTCACTGTAAACAGAGACAGTAATGGAGGAATAGAGGAACATAAAAGATATAAGCCATTTACAAAACAAATAGTGAAATGACAGACATAAGTAGAAAAAAGAAATTGACAAAATCAGTATAATCCAGTGATAGCTCTTTACGAGAAACACTATTAGGTTAAAGGAATACATAAGTTAAGAATACAAAAAAAAAAAAAAGATATACCATGGGAACAAAAACCAAAAGAGAGCTGAGTGGCTATACTAATATTGGACAAAATAGACTTAAGTTTTAAAAATTGTTAAAAAACACAAAGAGGGAAATTTTGTAATGATCAAATGAGCAGTCCATCAAGAAGACATAATAGTTATAAATATGTATGCATTTAACAAGGGGTGCACTAAATACATGAAGCAAAAACTGTAAGAATTGAAGGGAAAAAAACAATTCAACAATAATAGTTAAACCTTCAATAATCCACGTACAATAATGGGTAGAACAAGCATTCAGAAAATCAAGGATATAGAAAACTTGATTAATGCTATTAATCAACTAGACCAAAAATATTTTAGAGCATTCCACCTGGTAATAACAGCGTACCCACTTTTCTCAAGTGCACATGAGCATACTCCAATATAGATAATATCTTAGACATCAAACACTACATTTTAAGTCTTTAAGCATACATAATATAATCTCTGACCACAATGGAAAAAACTTAGAAATGAATAATAAAAGGAAATTTGGAAAATTCATAAATATGTGGAAATCAAGTATCACCCTTTTTTTAATGTCTATTTTTGAGAGGGTGAGAGAATGCATGAGTGGGAGAGGGACAGAGAAAGAAAGGGACAGAGGATTTGAAGCATGCTCTCTGCTGACAGCATAAGCCTGATGTGGGGCTCAAACTCACAAACAGTGAGATCATGACCTGAACTGAAGTCAGACACTCAACTGACTGAACCACAGAAGTACCCAAAGCATCACACTTCTAAATAACCAATGGATGAAAGAAGTCACAAAGAAATTAGAGAGTACTTTGAGAGGAATAAAAATGAAAACACAAAATACTAAAACATATGGGATGCAGCTAAAGCAGTGCTACAAAGAAATTCATAGCTGTAAATGTCTACATTAAAAAAGAAGAAATATCTCAAATTAATAGCCTAATTTACCTTAAGAACCTCAAAAAAAAAAAGGAGCAAACAAAAGGAGAAAGTAATAAAGACGAGTGAGGAAATAAGTGAAATGTCAAATAGAAAAAAAAAGGAAATATCAACCAACCCAAAAGTTAGTTCTTTAAAAAGATCAACAAAATTGACAAACCTTTAGGTAGACTGACCAAGTGAAAAAAAAAAAGATGAGTCAAATTCCCAGAATAAGGAGTGGAAGAAAGGACATCGCTACCCACCTTACAGAAATAAAAACAATTATATTGGGAACAGTGTAAACAATTTTATGGCAGCAAGTTATATAGCCTAAAGAAATGGATAAATTCCTAGAAAGACACAAGTTAAAAATGACTCAAGAAGAAATTGGATATCAGAGTAGACCTATTAGAACAAGTATAAGGGATTGCCTTATTTATTTTAAGACTTTCCACAAGGAAAAGCCCCATACTATATGGCCATCCTGCTGAATTCTACAAAATATATAGAGAAGAATTGACAATAATCCTTCACAAACTATTCCAAAAAAAATAGAAGAGGGGAGAATATTATAGGTTATCATTACTCTGACACCAAAACCAAATAGACATCATAAGAAAATCATAGCCCAATATTCCTTCTGAATATAAATTCAAAAATCCTGAGCAAAGTACTAGCAAACTAAGTCTAGTAACATATAAAAGACATGCACCATATCATGTGAAATTTATCCCAGGAATACAAGGTTCTTTAAACATAAGAAAATTATTTTATGTGATACACCATCTTAATAGAATAAAAGACTAAACCAACCTGATTAACTCAATAGCCACAGAAAAAGCATTTGACAAATCAGCAATCTTTTATGACAAAACTACTCATCAAAAAAGGAATTGAAGAGAACTCTCTCAACATGATAGAGTGTATATAGAAAATCCACACCTAGTATTATACTAAGTGGCAAAGACTGAAAGCTTTCCTCCTAAATACAGGGACAAGATGAGGATGACTCTTTTCACTATTTCTCTTCAACATTGTATCAAAGGTTCTGACCAGAGAAATTAGGGGAAAAAAAGTTTTAAAAATCCAAATTTGAAAGGAAAAAGTAAAACTCTCTATTTATAGACTGACATGATCTAGTATATAAAAAATTCTAAGGTGAACACTACAGAACTAGTAGAACAAATGACTGTTTGCAAGATATATGATCAAATTTAAATAAATTGAATAAAAACTTAAAAAGCCAATTGTATTTCTAGGAGTGCCTGGATAGCTCAATTAAGTGTCCAAGACTCTTGATTTTGGCTCAGGACATGATCTCATGGTTTGGAGCCCACATTGGGCTCAGCATTGTCAATGCCTGGGATTCTCTCCCTCTCTCTGCCCCTTACCCACTTGTGCGCTCTCGCGCTCTCTCTCTCTCTCTCTCTCTCTCTCTCTCTCTTTCTCTCTCTCACTCTCTGTCTCAAAATAAATAAACATTAAAAATTTAATTGTATTTCTATAAGTAGCAATGAACAATCTAAAAATAAAATACGAAATCGGTTTAATTTATAGTGGCATCAAAATAATAAAATACTTAAGAACAATTTTAACCAAAGAAATTTGGCCTGTATGCTAAAAGCTACAAAATATTATTAAAAGAAATGAATGAAAATCTAAATAGAGAGAAAATGTCCCCAAAAGACTTAATATTGTTAAGATGGCGGAACTTCCCAAATTGATCTATGTATTCAATTTAATTCTTATCAAATCTCCAAAATGTCTTTTTTATAGATCCTAAAGTCATATGGAAATGCCAAAATATAATAGCCAAGACAATCTTGAAAAAGAACAGTTTTTTTCTCACCTTTTCCAGTTTTGAAGCTTACTGTAAAGCTAAGGCATTGTGGTGCTGTCATAAAGATAGAAATATAGACCAACAGAGTACCACTGTGAGCCCAGAAACCAACTCTTACATTTTACATTTTCAACAAGCGGGCTAAGACAATTCAATGGGGGTAAAAGTAGTTTTTTCAATGAATGGTTTTGGGACAGCTGGATATTCACATAGTACAGAAGGAAGTTGGACACCTTCGTTTTACTACACCCAAAAACTCACTCAAAATGGGCCAACAATTAAATGTAAAAGCTAAACTATTAAGCTTCTAGAAGAAAAAATAACACAGGCATAAATATTTGTAATTTTGGATTAGGCAATGTTTCTTATACATGACATTAAAAACTCAAGCAACAAATTAGGAAAAGAGAAACTAAATTTCACCAAAAATAAAACATTTTCATGTGAAAGTATACTATCAAGAGAGAGAAAAGAATTTATAGAGTGGGAGAAAATATTTGCATATTATATCTGCACTATCAAGAATACACAAAAAATTTAGGGCACCTGAGTGGCTCAGTCGGTTAAGCTTCCAACTTCAGCTCGGGTCATGATCTCATGGTTCATGGGTTTGAGCCCCACATTGGCTCTGTCCTTGCAGCTCAGAGCCTGGAGCCTGCTTCAGATTCTGTGTGTGTGTGTGTGTGTGTGTGTGTGTGTGTGTGTGTGTGTGTGTGTCTGCTCCTCCCCTACTCGTGCTCTGTTTCTCTCTGTTTTTCAAAAATAAATAAACGTTAAAAAAATTTACAAAAGGAGTGTATAAAAAACTCAAAACTCAACTGTAAAAAGACAATCCAAATACAAAATGGGCAACAGGTTTGAATAGATACTTCTACAGAGATGACATACAAATAGCCAGTAGCACATAAAAAGCTGTTCAATGTCATTAGCCACCAAAGAAATGCAAATCAAAACCACAATGAGATGGCACTTCACACCCATAATTAGCAACAAGTTAATATATAATTAATTAAAATTATAATTAAAAAGTAGAAAAATAACAAGTGTTGGCTATAATTAAAAAGTAGAGGGGCCATCCGGGGGGCTCAGTTGGTTGAGCATCCAATCTATGATTTCAGCTCAGGTCATGATCCCAGAATCATGGGATCAGGCCCTACATTGGGCCTGTGCTGAGCATGGAGCCTGTTTAAGATTCTCTCTCTCTCTCTCTCTCTCTCTCTCTGTTTCTCTCTCTTTCTCTCTCCCTTTCTCTCCCTCTCCCCCTCCCCTGCCCCTCTCTCTCCCCTACTCACATGCTCTCTCTCTCTCTCTCTCTCAAATTAAAAAAAAACACAAGTATAAAAATAACAAGTGTTGGCAGGGATGTGGAGACTGGAACCCTCATACCCTGCTAATGAGAATGGAAAATGCTGAAGCCACCTTGCAAATAGTCTTAATTTTAATTTTTTGAAGTTTTTAATTTAAAAGGTTGAAAAATAGAACTACTCTATGACCCAATAATTCCACTCATAGCACCACCTGAGAGACTTGTGAACATACGGTTACACAAAAACCTGTACACAAATCTTCATGGGCGCTTTATTTATATTTGCCAAAAAGGGGATAAACACAAATCTCTGTCAGTGATAGGTGGATAGACAAAATATGGCATATCCATACAATGAAATGTTATCTGGCAATAAAAAGGGATGAATTACTAATACAATCTATGACTTGGCTGAACCTTGAAACATTGTGTTACATAAAAGAAGCCACACACAAAAAGCCACATACTGCATTATTCCATTTATTTTTTTATTACTTTTTAAAACAACATTTTGTTACAAATTTTCAAACATATACAATGGTAATAAGAACATTAACAAACCAAATGTAGCCATTACCCACTTCAATAATTATCAACTCACGGCCAATTCTGTTTCACCAACTTCATTGCATATTATCTGGTAGCAAATCCCCGAAAGCTTGCTGTGTCATCAGTGTCATCAGTAAAAGAGAAGACTTAAAAATATACATACAGTAAAACCTTGGTTTGCAAGTATAATTTGTTCTGAAAACATGCTTGTAATCCAAAGCACATCTGTATCAAAGCGAATTTCCTCATAAGAAATAATGGAAATGCAGATGATTTGTCCCACAACCCAAAAATATTTATACAGAAATTATTATAATACTGTAATATAACATAAAACAATAAAGAAAATACAAAATATAAAGAAAAAGAAACCAAGTAACCTGTACTTACCTTTGAAAACCTTCATGGCTGATGTGAGGGAGACAAGAGGGAGGAAGGTTATTGTGTAGGACAACTTTCACTATCACTAACAGATGTAGACTACACTACAGCATAAAGAAACTCTTGTCATAGACTGTATTTAATGTAAGTGTCAATAAGGCAGCAGAGGAAAGGGTCCATATGAATGAATCAAAGCATTCCTAAGCTGACTCTTGTAGAGAAAAGCAAAGGACTGTCCATAGGTGCTTAGAAGTGACAAAATACTTCCAGTTGTGAGCACTTTTCAATGTTCTGAAAAACTAATTTCTGCCAAATACCATAGCCTGAGACCAAGTATCCAAGCATGGGAGATGATCATCCACAATCCTGAAGAGAGAGAGAGAGAGAGAGAGAGAGAGAGAGAGAGGGAGAGAGAGAGAAGAACCAGTGGCTCAGTTGTGATCATGTGACATCTGGTGACACATACTACTAATACTGCAAGATATCGCTTGTTTATCTAGTTAAAATTTATTAGAAATGTTTGCTTGTCTGGTGGAACACTCACAGATCAAGTTTCTCACAATCCAAGGTTTTACTGTGTTGCATTATTCCATTTATATGAAATACCCAGAATAGGCAAATCCAGAGGGAAGGAAAGTTTATTAGTGGTTTCTGAGGACTGAAATGAAAATGGGTGTGGGAAATTACTATTTATGGGCATGGGGTTTTAGGGATGGTGAAAATATTTTGCCCAACTGAGCCCTCCAGGTGCCCACTTTGTGAATATACCATAAAGCAGTGACTTTTATGAGGAGTGAGTTCTGGGGCACCTGGGTGGCTCAGTCGGTTAAGCATCTGACTTCGGCTAGGTCATGATCTCGTGGTTGATGAGTTTGAGCCTTGTGTCAGGCTCTGTGCTGACAACTCAGAGCCTGGAGCCTGTTTCAGATTCTGTGTCTTTCTCTTTCTCTCTGCCCCTTCCCCACTCACCTTCTGTCTGTCTGTCTCTCTCAAAAAATGAATAAACATTTAAAAAATTTAAAAAAAAGAATGAGTTCTATGACATACGTTATATATACCTCTCAATTTAAAATATCCTATATCTAAAATTCACAGGATCTAATATCATTAAATTTAAGAGAATTTTGAAAATTTCACTTGTGCTTTGTTTTGTCTGCTTTTAATTTGATCATCAACACTGTTGTTACAAACAGAAATGTATGGAACATTAATCTCATTTGTGAGCTATAGGGTAGATCTACCCTCATAATTTCCTCATTTATCTTTGCTTTCATCTGCATTAAAAATTTACCCATGTGTAAAATTAAAAATAAAACAAAACTGATTACAACATCACAACTCATAAGCACTTTCAATAATTCATTAATCCCGCAAAGTAAATGGTTCAGTAGCCAATAGCTGCCCATTAATGAGTGCAGCACAGAAATAGACTTGGGCTACTTACCATTCTCTGCATGTTAACTCCAACATCCTCTCCTTTCTTGCTTACTCACGCAAACATTTCTGGAAAGCCAGTGAGCGGAAATGATGTTTGCACAGGGATGAACTTTAAACAGTGTGTTACTGTCAAAATTCAGATCTTTGATGCTAATGGCAAATTAGTCATAAGAGATGTTGGAGCTGGAACTCAAGAACAATGCAAATCTTAAGTTAGTGAAACATATGCCTCATGCAATAACCTCCTAAAAATAGTTTCTCTTTATTGGATTATTGTATTCATATTGCCACTCTACCATTGATCATCTCTGCTTTAACGTTGATCAACTCTTGGAGCTGCGGTTGCTACCTTGGGGAGGTAAAGGCAGGCTCTAGGAAGTCCTGAGCATGCAGCTCATTGTTCTCAGTGAATGCTGCCAGGGTGCTGATAAGACTGAATGCCAAAAAAGTATTTTTCTAGACAAAACACTACAGGGAGCGTGGAGCCACCCAGTGGAATGCCACTCTGCATTCCTGAGCTGTCTGGAGCATCTCCATCTCTTCCTTTCTCAGCAGGGAAACTTGCTTTTCATGTCACAGAAAACAGAAGACTCGGTAAGACTATCTAGCATTTTCCTACCCACATTTATTCCAACTTTTTCTGCATGTCTACTCATCTTTACTCCTGTTCTCTTTTTTTCTCCTTAAAATACTTCTTCCTACTTGATCACAGAGCTAATCCCCTGTAGCTTGTGATTGGGATTCCATCTTTCTCTCCTACCCTTTAGTGGAAATGGGATCCCTCAATCAGCATGTATTACTCTGTACATTCAAGTTCTATCTCCACCCTAACTTCCCCTCAGCATGTAAATATGATTATCTTCTCCATTTTATTTGAAATAGGAAACCTCCACAGGTGCTTCGCTGCCGTCCTCACTTCCCTCCCTCCCATCCTATCCCTCGGCTCCTCATGTCAAGTTTCTCAAAGGAGCAGTTGCCCTCACTCTGTGTCAGCTCATGTCTATTCATTAGCCACCTTAAGCAATTTGATTTCCCTTCAACAATGGCAATGAAATCACTCTCAGCAAAGGCCTTTTGAGTTTCCAATTCCATTAGGATATTTTTCTGTTCTTATCTTGCTTAAACTCTCTGTGGCACTTGAAACTCTGGCTCCTATATCTTCCCTTAGACTGCATCCTCCTACTTTTCCTTGTATTGATTTTAGCTGCTCTTAGCTGGACTTCTTGAGGTCACGGACCACATCTTATTTGTTTTCCCATTATCAAGCTCAGGGCATTAGAGCAGACACACAAATGTTTGTCAAATGAATGAATAAATGCTCCTTCTGGGTCTTAGGTCTCTTCTCTTAATACCAGAGCCCAATAGAGCTTCCTCCTTGGTCCTCTTCTTCGCTTATTCTGACCATTTAACCAGATAATCCCATTTGCTTTTCAGGCGCATCAGATTTGGTGACCTCCAAATCTAAACCTCTTCTACTAAACTCCATGGCGATTGACCCAATTGTCTTCAGTTAATGTCTCCTGGGTGGCCTGCATATACCACCATTCAACATGGACCAAGCCTACTGCGTCTCTTCTGCCAAAAGCACTCCTTTATATCTACAAGAGTTCTGATCAGTTGTTAGCAACATAGATGCTGGGGTCAGACTACTTTTGTTTCATTTGCTTGCTCCCTAGGTGGAGGTGCTTTAGTTACTTTAGTTCTCGAAGTAACACATTCAGGAGACAGACAGACCTTTTTGTTACCAATAGACTGCCTTTTTGTAGCATAACCTAGATGGGGTCTCTGAATCTTTTCTTTGCCAAAGCCTAAGATTCTCTCTTTCATTATTCCAGTTGGGATGAATTAGAGCCTGAAGGAATCAGTGGGAAAGGTGTGTGTGTGTGTGTGCGTGTGCAAGCATGTGTGTGTGTATGAACCCCATTACATGAAAAAGTTTGATAAGAAAAAGAAAACATTCCATTTTGCCACATATATAACATAAAATAAATATTTAAAAAATCTTTTTATTTATTTAGAGACACAGATATTGAGCATCAAAAAACGTTTAAATTTATCAAGCATAAATGTAATAAGTTTATGTTACAATCACATTGCTAGCTCCTGATATTTGACAGCTGCTAATAATTTTATTTTCTATAACATATTCAGCTTCATGTCATTGGCCTTTCTGCTTATCTAGAATTGCCTTAGATGTTGATTATAAAATTTTAATGTTTATTTTTGAGAGAAAGGCAGAGAGCAAGTGGCGGAGGGGAAGAGAGTGAGGGAGACACAGAATCTGAAGCAGACTCCAGCTTACGAACTGTCAGCACAGAGCCTGATGTGGGTCTCGAACTCACAAGCCATGAGATCATGACCTGAGCCAAAGTTGATCGCTTAACCCACTGAGCCCCCCAGGCACCCCACCTTAGATATTGATTATAAATAGCCACTGGTTTAATACTTATATATCCCAAGTTTTACCATTTACTTCTTTAAGTAAAAAGTAAATTTGTTTGCAGTTTATAGATTTGTACAAGGGACAGTTTAAATATATCATTGGTTTTAGAATATTTTACTAGTTACAACATTTTTGTTTATTCAGTGGTTTTTTTTGCTTTGTTACTAAACTATCAAAATGTTAAAAATTAAAAAATTTGTAATTATTTGAAGACATTTCTTTATTGTGAAATATATTTATAATAATTCAGAAGTAGTTGTGTCATTAGGAAGTCAAGGTCAATGAAGAACAAAATTAGTCTTATGAAAGTGAGTGCTAGGAATCAGTATCTAGTCATTGTGCTATGAGTTAGGCTGGATAGGTACTGTGCTACTGTCCTTGTCCTTATTTTAAAGATGATACAACTGAATCAACATGACAGAAGGCAAGAATTCTTTAGAAGGAAGTCTCATGAGTAGGCAGTACCCCACAAAGTACTTCAAAGATAGTCAACCATCTTTGGCTTTCATTTTTGCTATCAGAAAGCAGTTGTCAGTCTATTATCTTTCCTCTGTACTTTACCTTTTTTTTCTCCACCTGCTTTCAAGATAAACTCTTTGTCACCGGTGTTCTTTGTTTTCGTTATGATAGATCTGGGCATAGATTATTTACTTATCCCATTTGGGATTCATCATAATTCTTGAATCTGAAGATTTGTATCTCTCGAGAAAATGTACTGTAAATGGTATCAAAGACATGTGAAGAGTAAACCGAAGGAAATGAGAGAAAGAGAGAGGTTTAGCTGGTTTGTTTCAAGATGAGAGAAATGTAACATAAATGTTACTGATGTATCTGATCTAGTAAAGAAAGGAAAAAAAATAATGGCACCACAGGGAGGGGCCGTTGTCATGCCCTTGAATGGGTGAGAGGGGCTGAGATCACGCAGAGTTGGAGTTAGCGCTAGGCAAGCTGACTGGCATGTACTCTGAGAGGGAAGGCAGAGTGTTGCTTTTATGGGGTAGAAGAAGGAGAGGCAAGAGCTTGTAGCTCCTTTTTGATTATTTCTATATTTTCAATCAAATTTCTTCAAATTGCCTTTTTCATGTGTTACTATATAAGTCAACATGAAAGAGTAATTTGTGTCAGAAACTAGGGAGTTTAGAAAAATGATGCTTGTCTAGAGGAGTGGTTCTCAATCAGCGGTGCTATTACACCCTGCGGACTATTTGGTGACATGAGGAGCCGTCTTGGTCTGCACTGCAAAGGTGCTACTTGCGTCCAGTGGGTAGAGGCCTAGGATGCTGTTCTCCATTCTACAATGCATGGAAAAGCCCCACAAAATAAAGAATTATGTGGCCCCAAATGTCATAGTTCCGAGACTGACCAACTCTGGTGAAGAGCAGTGGTGAGCAAGCTTTCGTGTGTGTGTGTGTATGTGTGTCAAGGGGAAGATAGTAATAGTTGTGGAGGCACTTTGTTTTCTGTTGCATCTTCAACTCTGCCATTGGAGCGTGAAAGTAGCCAGAGACAGTATGCAAATGAGTGAGCCTTCCCGTGTTCCAATAAACATCATTTACAAAAACAGGTGAGTGGCCCATTGACTAGTTTCCTGATCCACCGTCTCACTGAATGCTTTACGTTGTCTGCAAACACCTAAAAATAGAAGCAGAGTTTGAACTAATCATAGGTGGCAACCATTATTAAAGCCTCTGCATTCCTGATGAATACTGGTGTTTTGATATGTTGGCTATGCACTTAGTCGGTGCTGCATGAATAGTTTAAATCCAGACAAATAATTGTAAGTCAGTGAATACCTATTTCTTAATTTTAAACTTTGAATATCTTCCTGTCATTACTTCCCCTGAGATGACCTAGTAGCCACTGCTTCTATCTATCCTCATGATCAAGCACACACATGCTCAAACGCACACAGCCAAACGACACTGAAAGGTAATTATTATTGACCTCATTACTCATCTAATGGTTTATTTTTCTTCTAATATTATTAATATTAAGCACTCACACATACTAAATAGATACAGTTTTTCATTCGATTGAAAAAGACCTTCTAATTTTCTTTAGGATTTGTCAATCCCAAATTTAATGATATTACAGTTTAACCAAATATTTAAGTCATTCAAAATCAAATCAGTCATTTGAAATGGTATTCCTTACAGAACTATACAGTTAAATTTGCTTTATTACTTTACAAATTTTGGAAAACAAGAAAAATGCTACCATTCCTCTCTTCTTAAAGTGGCTCAAGTTTCTTAGAAATTTATCTTCCTTTTATAAATTTTTAAATGTTTATTTATTTTTGAGAGAGAGAGACAGAGAGAGAGAGAGAGAGAGAGAGAGAGAGAGAGGTGTGTAAGCAGGAGAGGGGCAGAGAGAGAGGGAGATACAGAATCCTAAGCAGGCTCTAGGCTCTGAGCTGTCAGCACAGAGCCTGACACAGGGCTCAAACTCATGACCTGAGCCAAAGTCAGTCACCTAACCAACTGAACCACCCAGGCACCCTGAGATTTATCTTTCTTGATTTTGAGACACTGAGTTAGTAATATTGTCCAGAGTTTTCTTCATATGCTATTTTTAGGTTAACTAGGAATGAAAGAATCACATCTAGATAGTGAGTAGAAAAGTTATCTTGGCATTTTTAATATTATCCACTGAAAATGTGGCTCATATTATGTTTAGGAACTTATATGTAATTTGACAATTGAAAACATTTTCCCTCATACCATATTAATTTAATTTTATATTTATTCTCAGTAAGGCTAAAGTTCACAATACATATAGATCTTTAGGGTATGACTTTTTTTCCTACTAAAGGACCACTTTTAGTGTACTGTGAAGGGAGAAACATAGCCAACATGGCTCAGGCATTTCAAAAGAATTTGCTAGAAGTTAAAAACTAAGATAAATAAAAGAGAGTAAGCCAGAGGGTAAGAGGATTAGAGGAAAATAGTGATTCACTTATGGAAATTAGATGGAAGAATGAAATAGAAAACCAAAGAATCCCTATGCGTGATGGACAATGAAAACAATCAGAAAGAATACTTAAAATTTTTTTTTAACGTAATTTATTGTCAAATTAGCCTCCATACAACACCCAGTGGTCATCCCAACAAGTGCCCTCCTCATTGCCCATCACCCACTCTCCCCTCTTCCCCATCAACCCTCAGTTTGTTCTCTGTGTTTAAGACTCTCTTATGGTTTGCCTCCCTCCTTCTCTGTTTGTAACTATTTTCCTCCCTTCCCTCATGGTCTTCTGTTAAGTTTCTCATGATCCACATATGAGTGAAAACATGTGATGTCTGTCCTGCTCTGACTGACATATTTCACTCAGTATAACACCCTCCAGTTCCATCCACATTGCTGTGAATGGCAGGATTTTACTAGACAAAGAATAGTTTTGAAGCTTCTACTTTGAGTGCATCTTGAGAAGGTTAGGTTGCACAGGAGCATTACTCCAAAAATTTCAAGTTTTCTGCTTCAGAAAGATATAATCCTCATATAAAATGGGTTAAAAATTTCTCCACTAAAGTGAGCTTTGATCATAGGAAATTGGATAGATTTTAGAGGCAACCAGAAAATATCTTCCCTCTGTGAATTTGGGGGTTAAATTCCTCCTATCTGATTACCTATGCTGTCATGTGAAGTAATATATATTTTTTCCTAAATTTACAATGTTTAAATTGACTCTCCAAGTAGGTGAAATTCAACATTAAAAAAATAGTATCTACATTTTTCTATTTCTTAGATGAAGTCAACCTCTTTAGGGTTTAAAATATTAATAATTTGTTTCCATTTAGAAATACATTTTTGGGGTGCCTGGGGGTCTCAGTTGGTTAAGTGTCTGACTTTGGCTCAGGTTAAGATCTCATGGTTCACCAGCTCAAGCCCCACATCAGGCTCTGTGCTGACAGCTCAGAGCCTGGAGCCTGCTTCGGATTCTGTGGCTCCTTCTCTCTCTGCCCCTCCCCCACTTGTACTCTGTCTCTTTCTTCAAAAATAAGTAAAACATTTTAAAAAGTAAAAAAAATATTTTTAAGGAAGGTATAGCTTCTACTTTTTAAAGTGTGCCCCAAATCTTTACTTATATCCTTTGAAATTATTTTGATAATCTAATATCCTCACATCTCAGTACTGCAATTGCGATCTCAATTAATTTAATGTAATTTGAACAGTAACATTTTTTAATGAGGTAGCAATAAAATCAAAGCTTCTAAATATTTTGTGAAAATCATAAGGACTTTGGAGTCAAAAAGCTTTGGATTCAAAAGTCAACTCAGCTTTGAGAAGAACGCCGGTGCAACTTTGATGGGGATTGCATGGAATGTGTAAATCGCTTTGGGTAATAATGACGTTTTCACAATGTTTATTCTTTCGGTCCATGAGCATGGAATGTTTTTCCATTTCTTTGTGTCTTCTTCAATTTCCTTCATAAGTCTTCTATAGTTTTCAGCATACAGGTCTTTTACATCTTTGTTTAGGTTTATTCCTAGGTATTTTATGGTTTTTCGTGCAATTGTGAATGGGATCTGTTTCTTGCTTTCTCTTTCTGTTGCTTCGTTTTTGGTGTATAAGAATGCAACTGATTTCTGTACATTGACTTTGTACTCTGCAACATTACTGAATTCATTGATCAGGTCTAGAAGGCTTCTGGTGGAGTCGATCGGGTTTTCCATGTAGAGTATCATGTCTGCGAAAAGGGAAAGTTTGACTTCTT
>NC_043706.1:125832319-125844586 GCF_006229205.1 Suricata suricatta | reverse complement strand
TGATGCATAGGAGCACATGTACCCAGATGTTCATAGCAGCACTTTCTACAATAGCCAAATCATGGAAAGAGCCTAAATGTCCATCACCTGATGAATGGATCAAGAAGATGTGGTATATATATGCAATGGAGTACTATATGGCAATGAGGAAGAATGAAATATGGCCATTTGTAGGAAAGTGGATGGACCTTGAGGGTGTCATGCTGAGCGAAATAAGTTAGGCAGAGAAGGATAGATACCATATGTTTGCACTCATAGGTCTAACAGGAGAAACCTAACAGAGGACCATAGGGAGAGGAAGGGAGAAAGAAAGGTGGGGAGAGTAAGGGACACAAATCATGAAAGACTATTGAATACAGAAAATGAACCATGGACTGAAGGGGGAGGGGGAGGGAGGGAAGGGGGTGATGGTCATGGTGGGGGGCACTTGTGGGGAGAAGCACTGGGTGTTATATGGAAACCAATTTGAAAATAAACTATTAAAAAAAGTCAACTCAGCCACTTGCTAACTTGTAACAGAGAAAATATTTAAGTAAAAAGTTAGGTTTCAGTATTATCATAATTTTTAGTTCAGGGGATTTTAGTAGATAATGTGATCAAAGCCTTTTAAAGCTCTGTAGCAATCACAACATAGTTCCTGTTAAATGGTCACTTCTATTATTATTACCAAACTACTGGAGAACATCCAAATATTTTTGAGGCAATTAAACTATTTTCTAAATATTCTGCATTTTTATTCAGATGTTTTGCTTATCTGAACAAAGAGGTGCATTATAGACTGTTTTACATAAACAAATAACCAACCCGGTGAGATTTCTTTACTTCACAATAAAGAATAGCTAAAATAGCTCTGTTTTGCCTATTTCTGTTTGTAGAAAAAATTAAAATTCCGAGTACAAATTGTCAAACGGTCCTATCTAAACAGCAGCTGTTTTCTGAAGCCAGTAAATACACGGGAAGTTAGTAAAATTTTCCCAATTGTACCTTTCTTCCATTGCTGCTTAGCAAGTAGTTAATACTTTTGAGTGCTTGCTTCGGCAGCACATACACTAAACTTGGAACGATACACAGAAGATTAGATTAGCATGGCCCCTGCACAAGGATGACACGCAAATTAGCGAAGCGTTCCACACACACACACAAAAAAATACTTTTGAATAATCTCCTCTTTGTACTAAATTGTGATCGAGATTTGGGTCTATTGCCAGAACGAAGGTCAAATATGCAATCACAATTTCTCTGAAGGACAAGATTGGAAACATAGCAAATATTACCTCATTGCCACTAAGAGATCAATGTTTTACCCTTCCTGTTTAGAAATATCATTGTGTTGTTATTTATGCATAATAAATTAATAATAAAGTCTCCGAGACTGGGACTGTAAATGGGAATGTGTCATGTAGTCAACCACGCCTCTTTAATACTTACTATGTGTCAGTCCTCCAGAAGTATTCCTTATTTGCTTTGAAAATACATTAATAAAGTATAATAAGAGTAAGGTAACAGTACATTCTGGCTTGTTTGGGTTGAAACTAGTTTACGTGTGTTGTAAATCAGTTAACACTGTTAATTATTTTAACACATCTTTTCATTCTCAAAATTGATCTGCTTTGGACAGTAAATCACACGGCCACCCTGGACCTGAAATATTTGGAGGCAGTTCAGAAGAGGGTAATGGTGAAGGCACAGGAAAAGCTTCCCTGAAGAATGACTAAAGGAGTTGGATTTATTTATCTGTTGAAGAAAAGGGAAAGATTAGGGAGATTACACTCTTCAAGGAGAAAATGTAGAAGGAGGTACTCTAGGAGGAATCAAAGCCTCTGCCTTCTTTCCAACTCAGGTCTGCATAGAATTAAAACTCTTACACTGAAGGTATACTGTGACAGAGTAGAGACGGAGGAGACGTACATACTGGATTGCAACCCAGGAAAGGCTATTGTTTCCTGTCTTGAATATTATTTTAAAAACAGAATATGAACACACTCTATGGCTTAGCAATACTCCTTTTAGTTACAGATTCTAGAGAAACTTGTGAAAATATACATCAGGTTGTAAAAAACAGGCTGTTGAAAGCTTTATGTTTATAAATAGGGCCATTTTGAAAATAATTCATCCAACTATTAAGAGTAAGATTCATAAAGTATGGGATATTCAAATAATGCAATATGCGGTCCATCAACAAAAATAACGGAGCTACACTTACATGCCACAATATGTATGTGCTTCAAAAACATAGTCTTGAGCAAAAAACTTAAGTTACAAAAGAAAACATGCAGTGTGGTTTTTCATTTATAAAAAATTCAGAAAAATAGGTGAAACTTAGTTTCTTTGTATGATTGCCCCAGAAGCAAACCCTAAATCAAGGATTAAAGTTCAAGTATGAAGTTGAAACATGAAACTACTGATACTCAATAGTTTGTAACTTACACAAATGGCAAATATGGTTCAGTGGAATAGTTTATTTGGGAAGAAAAGAGAAATAGCAGCAGAGGCAGGGAATTAGACAAGGAACAGAAGCAGACAAAACAGGGTATGTTTTCCAGCCAATTATTAGTGTGGACGATTAGAACTTAATCCCATAATGGAAACTCAAGGGAGTCAGAATCCTGGACACACCAGAATTAACTTATTTTGGGGGCAAAGAAGTTAAGATATTTATACATCATTTTCTGTTATTTTTTATGGAAGGTCCTGCAATGAACATGATGCAGGAAAGATACACAGACAGCCCAAGAAGGACACATGGTATGAGTGACACAAAAACTCTGGTCATGGATAGTTTGAGGACATTTGTTACCAAAGCATTACCTAATCCTAACTGAATACCTACTGTCTCAGCCTTTCCTAAAAGGCCATTTGAAGGGAATGTAGACAAAGAGAAAACAACAGGGAATGTTTCATAGTTGGAAGTTAGGAGGAGAGATTGCTCTTAAGTCAGGGGTGTGTGCTTATTGTCTTCCAGCTGGAGAGAGAAAGAACAGCATCAAGATCAATCCTCATTTACTATGAGGTACTTGGGATGAGGGGGTTGGTTGTCCACATGGATAGTAAAGTAACATTTATTGAGAATGATACACTTTCAAATCTGAGTACAGAGAACATTGTATTTTATTACAAAGTGTCAAAGATACTTTTCCTTTTTTTTTTCTTTTGGATGGGTTAACTTGGAAAGAAAGTAGTGTAATAAATTTCTTTACTCTAAAAGTTTTTTCTATAATGTTCTATTTATTTTTTGAGAGATAGAGATAGCTCAAGCAGGGGAGGGTCAGAGAGAGAGGGAGACACAGAATCCGAAGACAGGCTCCAAGCTCTGAGCTAGCTGTCAGCACAGAGACCGATGCTGGGCCTGAACCCACGAACCATGAGATCATGACCTGAGCTGAAGCTGGACGCTCAACGGACTGAGTCACCCAGGCGTCCCTACTCTAAAAAGCTTTAAGTTGGGTCTTGAACATAACCCAGAAGAGCACAACTTCTTGGAATATCTCAAGGGATGGAGTGGGTTTAAAATGCTGATGGTATATGGAACTATTATCTTCAAGGAGTAGTGGAAGATTTTTCTAAAAAGCTCTATTATTCTATTGTTCACAAAACCAAAATATCACAAATATAGTTATTTTCTTTAAGAAAATCACTTTTACCAATCCTGGATCATGTGTGTTCTGGTTGTTTGATTGACACTTGAGGTTACCACATGGATGAAGAGGAAGAGCATGGAACAGGGAAGTGTGTCTCTCTGATAATCCTTTATGTTTTAGAAATTTGTAAATGAATACAAATAAAGGAGAAACTTAAAAAATGTTTTTATAAGAGGTCAGTTTCTTCATACATCAAACAAAGAGACTGAAAGAGAGATTTCCTTCTGGCGCTTTAAACTCTGCCGTTTCAAATACAATTGTTCTTCCTTGGAATTTTCTAACTCAGGGCAATATGGTAAACAGATTATATTAAACTGACTATTAAAAGCATTAATCTGGTAAAATGAATTATGTTTTCATTTATTCTATGGAGGAATTTCTAAGTTGATCATAGAATCAATTGCAGCCCCACCTGGGCCATACACATTTAATGAAACTGCAGTATTTTTTTCCAGGTGAATTTACTGGTCCCGCAGTGACTATGTCAGAGCTGGGCATTTATTGAAAATTAAAGATTCTGGAAAATCAATCCTTTCCTCAAAGTGATAATAAATCACACTTTCTCTAAAGAATGTTACTGCGTCCCAAAGATATTTACTTAAAAAAAGCATTCTCATGTACCTAATGTAATACTTCAAAAAGTTTGATAACTGAGATTATTAAATATATATCAGCCTTGCCATGATTAATACTGTTTGCCTGGGAAGCTTGTGGGTGGTGCACTCACAAACTCACGGTCAAAGGTATTACAAACAGATTGTAACAATGTGCCACATAGTAATTTTTGCTATTATGAAATAAATAGCATAATTGAACTCATTCCTTGATAGGGAACTAAAGAGTATGACATAGTTCACTTCTTGATTTTAAATAAGTTTGATATTCTCTCTTTGGATGGTAACAACCCTAGATATTTTCCATGTTTTTATTATAAAACTACCATAATATGCTTGTTTCTTTATTTATTGATTTTACTTAAAATTGTGACACAAATACGTGAGAGCATGTAACTAGTCTAACATATAATTTATTAACACATAACATGTATGTTATTTGGTTATTTTAGAAAAACAATTTCTGGGGTTCGTTATCCTCCCTAAATCTAAAACCTCAAATGACTTAAAAAGGCCCACAACTGGTCTAAGAGTTGACTTGCTGTATTTGGTAACGGTTTTATTGAGATACTATTCATAAAAGCGTAATGTAGTGAACGTGATAAAGACCAAGGCCAGATATGGAAGAAAAAAAACCTTTATTGGGAGCGCTCCGGCGTGCTTCACTGGTCCGCACTGAACCGAGAAGGGCACAGAAGTCGCGCTGGGAGCAGGGTAGTGCGGTTTTTGATGGTGCTGGCTGGCGGAGTGGGGTGGGTGTGAAGGATTGATATACTTATGTAAGGTGCTTTGTTGGTGGCCATTTCTTGTTCTGGGCAGGCGAGGACGTGTCTGTTGTTGGGGTGGAAAAGTTCGATGAACGGATCTGGTGAAGGTCTCTGGGAGGGAGAGTGTTGAGGTAGTGAGTGGCTTCTTGTTGTCTGGGCGCCTGAAGGAATACATAGATTACAAAAAGTAATCTATTTAAAGTGTGCAATTCAGTGGTTTTTAGTATATTCACAGATTCAAGCAACTGTGACCACAATCACTCTTAGAATATATTGTTAGGGGTGCCTGGGTGGCTCAGTCGGTTAAGCCTCCGACATCAGCTCAGGTCACGATCTCACGTTCGTGGGTTCGAGTCCCGCATCGGGCTCTATGCTGACAGCTAGCTCAGAACCTGCAGCCTGCTTCTGATTCTGTGTCTCCCTCCTGCTCTGCCCCTCCCCGCTCATGCTCCGTCTCTCTCTGTCTCAAAAATAAAGAAATAAACAACAATATATTTTTAGAAGTTTTATTTTTATGCAATCTTTACAGGTAACATGGGGCTTGAACTCACAGCCCCAAGATTAAGAGTCACATGCCGAAAGACTGAGCCAGCCAGCTGCCCCAGTTTTAGAATATTGTTAACACTCCCACTCCCAAGCTCCATACCTTTTATCATCACTCTTCATTTGTCCCCGTTTCCCCTATTTCTTCCAACTTGAGACAACCACTAGTCTCCCATCTCTGCAGACTTGCTTGTGTTATGGACATTTCATATAAATGGAATCATACAATCTGTGGTCTTTTGTGACCAGCCCCTTTGACTTGGCATAATATTTTCAAAGTCAGGCCAAGTTATAACATACATCATTACTCCATTCCTTTTTATGGCCAAATTATATTCCATTGCATAGATACAGCACATTTTGTTGACCTGGTCATCACTTAATAGACATTTGAGTTGTTTTCAGTTTGGGGCGATTAGCAATACTGTTGCTATGCCCATTCATTTATAAAGTTTTGAATGGACATATGCTTACATATGTTTCAGGGAGTGGGATTGCTAGATTATATGGTAACAGACTGTTTAACCTTTGGAGGAGCTGTCAAATTGTTTTCCGAAGTAGCTGCACTATTTTACATTTGGATCAACAATTAATGAAGTTTCTAGTATCTCCACATTCTTGCTACATTGTTTTTAATGCTACCATAAAGACTAACAACCCAAAACTCTTAGAGTCTTAGAGTGCATGGATAAACAGCAACTTGGCCCCAATTTCAGAGAGACTGTGGGTGTGGTGGAGACCTGGAGAGTAGGAGTTCAAGCCCATCCAAAGGGGGAGGCAGTCCTTACTGAGCTCCTGCCCGTTGTGCCTTCGAGGCTGGGCCCCCTTCTTGCCAAATCTTCTGTTTTTATCCTGAGAAAGCAAAAATTTGGATATTCCTATGAAATTTTCCAATATTTATATTTTGTCAACAGATGAAATAAAAGTTCATGTATGTCTGTCAGGTATGGTCTGCTGTTTGGTGTCCTCTGCAATAGAGGCTTCTAAGATCACAGACCAGTGATGTTCCAACAACCGGGTTACTTCCCTCAGAGGGAACAACAGTTGCTGTTGTTACAATTTCTCTACCCTGAGGAGCTCCTCCCTAACCCTTATCCCTTTCTCCTCACCCCTGGGTGATGTTGGAAATTGTGCAAGTCCTTTTCTGTGTAGAGGCATGGAGAAAATAACACCTCACTCGATTTGGTCACGTTTCTACTTGAAATTGAAGGGAAATGTGTCAAGGCAGGTTAAGAAAACGGTTTCATAGTAGCAGTCTCTGGCTTCCATCTAAGGAAGGAAGGGTTAGAATTTTTGTTTCCTGTTTCATTCATCTCTTGGAGTTCCCCCAGCTACAGAAGGGCTGTGGAGTATCTGGAGAATTTCCTGCAGAACTGAGTCTTGGCAGAGAGCGTAGAATCTCCCACATGGCAGACCCCAGAGACAGACAATATACACATGAATGTATATAAAATCTTAAATTAGTGTTCTAAATCTAGTTAGATGCATCTCTATTTGTCCAGGCTGATGCATATAATCTGCTTACAGCTGTAATTTTACTAAGGATCTGTCCCAATGAGTAAAAATATTGAGTTTGCCAACTGTATCTAAACAGCTGTCAATTATTTATTTATTTATTTACATTATTGGAGTCAGGGCTTTAGCTTACATACGCCTTTGTGAGAAGAGGAAAAATTCCCTGCCTGGAGAAGGAAACCGTGAATTGCGTTACCCCTGAGCAATCACAGCCCTCACGGCTTTTTATGTAGGTTTGACCTGCAGCACGAAGCTTACCTAGGAGCAGATATTTTATAGGAGGAAAAAGCACCCAGAACCAAAGGCTTTCCAAGTGGAACAGGAATGGAGTCTCAGCAGCGCCCTCTGTTCATCCCTTCAGCCCGGTGCTTCTGTGCAGATATGAGCTGCACAACCACGTGCTGAATTCCTGCCTGGAGAGGCTCCTGGGTCTGGCATTTCTGGGTGCAGTGCCCGGCTCTGTCATTGATGAGCTCTGTATGGCCTTAGGCAAATCAGTTAAAGTTCAAACAATTTGTGTCCTTTTTCTGGATAATGGAGATCATGACTACATCATGGAAAGGTGGACGGCATTAAATAAGGCATGTTTGACACTCAGCACAGTGCCTAGCTCATGATAGACAGGAGCTCAATCATCGGGATGTTACTCTTATTATTGTCATACATTGTTAAGAAAAAGTATCGGAAGCCTAGAACTGAGGTGTAAGGGTGACTGCCTGTCCTGAATGCGGGGCAGGGTCCTCCAGGTCCATTCTAGAGTTATTTCATTCTCTACAAGATCATTTGTGCCTGGTTTATGTTACTATTTACTATTGGTTATACATTCAATGTTGTGGATGCTTATCTGTTTGAGATGCAAGTGACTTCTGTGTGGTAGGACAGACAAACCCAAAGGTCGAAGTTTCATTGCCCAGTAGTAAATTAATCATTTTGTATCTAACCTAGTAATCTTCTAGGAGTCTTTCAGAGTCTGTATACATTAGATCTTGAATTGTTTTTGAACCATCTTTACCATCCTGCTGGGTCCCTCATTAATTTATGTGACAGTCATTTTGGAAAACTAGACTTTGACAATGTCCATAGTGCATGCTTGGACTATATAGTTTTGGGTAAGTGGCTAGTTCCACTAATGAAAGTCTTATTGCACCGCTTCCTCCTCAGCTATTTCTGCATTTCTATGGAATCCCTGAGTTCCTAGTAAGAACGAGAGATTTGAGGGAAGCCCAATAGGTCTTTGCTCAGGTCCTGCTTTACCCTTTCTTTCCTATTGAAGGTCAAGGGGGTTTCACTTCAGGCTTCTCGTTTCCAGCAACCACTAACTTCTGACTTTTCTCTCTGGGATTCTCATCCTTGTCCAGTTAATGATGAAGTAAAGCAATTGTTTTCAAATTTTTTTTAATGTGTATTTATTTTTGAGAGAGCCGGAGAGCTAGCATGAGTCGGGGAGGGGCAGAGAGAGAGAGGGAGACACAGAATCTGAAGCAGGCTCCAGGCTCTGAGCTGTGAGCACAGAGTCCGACGTGGGGCTCAAACCTACGAACTGTGAGATCATGACCTGAGCCGAAGTTGGACGCTTAACCTACTAAGCCACCCAGGCGCCGGAAGACTGTTGAAATTCTTAAAAAGTACTTGTCACATTTTCCCCTCCTGTGTCCTGTGGTTCCCTTTCTCCCCCACCTCAGTCCCCATTCCCCAGCTCTGCTTTCAGCTAACCTCTTTCCCTTTTCTGAAACTCTTTGAAAATTCCCTTGAGAGTTTCAAATCATCCCTTCCAGCCACCACTCTTTTATTCCTAGGGGATGAGTTATCAAGCCTTCTACCGTTTTTTGAGAAACGTGTTAACTGGCCTGCCATTCAAATTACCCCAGACCTGGGAGGATCTTTTTACACCTGAAGGAAGCTCTAGGCTGGTGTCTCTAACCTCACTGTCCAGCCACCTGACTTGACTCTCTACTTTCCCTAGGAAAAGTCAGCTGAGGTCATTGCCAGACAGAACCCAGGCTTGGCTAACCCACTGGGAAGAGTCTCTCAGTTGAGAAGCACGGAGAGAGGGTGTGGGTCACAGCAAGTGGGAGTGCACCGTGTCAGGGAAGGGGTAGGTCAATGTCTTTTGAAAAGGCAAATGCGTCCTTGTAATTGTCCTTGTAATTTTCTACTCGGACCACTTAAAAAAAATCAATCTTTCTCTAGCCTAAATTACAGAAAAATGCATGACTAAACTGACGGTTGGTGTTTTTTGCAGTACTTGTCTGTGGTGGGATGGGGTGGGAAGTGGAATGATTGGAATCTCCTGGAGATAGGAGATTTTTATATGTATTATCAGGGGACATGGATTTTTTAAATAGTTGAAAAATGTGGGATTTTGGGACAAAGCTCTGGGATGGATCAAATCTGTCTATTGTTTCAGATCCTTCAAGGGACTTCAAGTAGCTTAACCTACAGTTTGCCAACCCAGAGAAAAGTAAGCTGCAGTATGCAAAATTTCTAAGTGATAATCAAATTCTCTCTGGAAGGTTTAGTTTGTTTTGTTTTTGAAGCCACAAAATTGGGAATAGTATATGTGGCACGTGTAATTCTTAGTGTGTTCTGATAAGCAATAAACTAATGCTTATAACGGTCCCTGAACTATTTGGATGAAATATGATTTACAGCAGTGAGTGTGTATATACATATACAATATTACAAGGCAAGATTTATGATAACTCACTGACTAGTGAAAGATTGCTTCAGAAAACATAAATTACCACAGTTCTAAATAATAGCTTTCTCTGTGGGAACTTTCAAAAAATTTACATTTGAATTGGATCCTGAAACTCTAAATGTGAATTTATCACCCATTCCTCAAGAAATATTGGGGTTATATATAAGATAGCACTATACAAATGAAATTCAATGACAACAAATTAGTTAGGTTTTTCAAAAATTATTATCAGAATTATGTTGCTTTACTGAGCTGATTCTTGCTCTAAATTCAGCTTGTCTTAATATCATCAAGAACCTGACCTCAAATGGATTCCATAAATAATCCCATCTAATAAATACCATGATTCTTTGAAATATAAAAAGAAATCTCGCATGGAGAACTCAACCAGGGGGAAAAAAGCTGGGAATAACACAGCTTAATAACTGGTAAAATTCTTCACCTTGACTTTTCAAATCTGTATGTCACTGTCAACAAGACAGGTGTATAAACGCATAATGGGGACCATTTCCTGGGGCCTGAAGTCAAGTCCAGTCTAAGTACCCAGACATTTATGCCTTTAGAGAATCATTGATTAGTTTAGATTCATCTGTTTCATCATTCCTAAGGATGAAACTGGTTATAGGAAATAATTACAGGAAGTTGATTTGTCATTCAGAGCTAGTGGCAAATAATTCCTTTAAATATGCTAGGATTTAAAGGTATTCCGCTGGGCGCCTGGGTGGCTCAGTCTGTTAAGCCTCCAGCTTCGGCTCAGGTCAGATCTTACATTCGTGGGTTCCAGCCCTGCGTGAGGATCTGTGCTGACAGCTAGCTCAGAGCCTGGAGCCTGCTCCAGATTCTGTGTCTCCTTCTCTCTCTGCCCCTCCCCCTCTCATGCTCTGTATCAAAAATAAATAAAACATTAAAAAAATATTTTTAAAGGTATTCTGTTAATGATTCTCTTAGAAATCAAATTATATATATATATGTATATGTATGTGTATGTGTGTATATTATATATATATATATATATATAATATACACACATACACATATATATAATGCATATTACATGCATCTTTAACCGTAAGCTGAATGGGTGATTTTTAGCGCTGGCTCTGTCCCTTCCTTGCTGTGGACTGCTTACGGAAACTTTCTGTGCCTTTTTCTCACATATAAAAATGGAGATAATAAGATTAGTTACCTCATAGGACTGATGAGAGAATTAAATGAGATAATGAGAGTTTGAAAGCCATGCGTTTGGTGGTGCACATAATAATGGTGCAATGGCTGTTATAATTTTCATGGTTAATAAACCCAAATGATTGACAAAGCAGGATGGAGGCTTGGGTGTATGTCCTTTGGTCTTGTTTTTCTTTCCAATTGCATTTTACTTAGTGCGCAATGTATCTATCATATCTGTACTGTATTTCAATCGTTGCCATAAAATAAGCTGTTACAGATTTTATTTAGGGGATTAAAGGAGTACTTTCGAACTGTTAAAATTACTCAACTTCTTTATGATAAGAGAAAAGGAAATAATGCCTCTTAAATATATTTTCTGTCTTCCTTCTTTTCTTCCCTCCCCCTCCCTTCCTTTTTTTTCTTTCTCCTTCCTTTCTCCCTCCTTCCCTCCCTTCCTTTTCTTCCTCTCCTTGTTTTATCTACTGGAATGGGCAGTGCTTACTTTGGAAGAGCTGGTGGGAAAAATGCCATTTGGACAGTATGCAGCACAAGCTGCCCCGGAGAACACAAGAAAGTCCTCAACTGTCGGCTCCCAGGCTCCTTGCATGGCCAAAGGACTGTTAATTTCCCAAAATTAGTTTAAGAATATTTTGTAACAGCAGTTTGAATAAACTGACGCACATGCCACTGTGATTTAATGTCTGCTTTGCTACCGAATCGGCCATGTTTGGCCAGCCTGGCTGTCTTCACATTTTTCTTTGTGTTTGTCGTTAAGCTTAGCAACCAACCAAACACTGAGTGAAATATCAGTATTTAAGAGTAAAGCATATTCATTTACTAATTGTTCCACGAGGACACTGCCTTTGTATGATTTACATTTTTGTACTCCTTTTTGTTTTACTCAGGGTGTTATGAACACATGAAATTTTGGCTCTCCCTTCCCCCGCTTATTCGCAAGAGTCCAAATACTGGTAAAAATGTGAACTAGAGGATATGGGTCGAAGGGCGCCTCTTCCAGCAATCAGATCAACCTTTAAGAGCAAGCAGGGTCTTTCAAGACCAGTACTGTATACCTTCGATTTACAAATAACGAGAGGCGCAGGGCAAGGGGCAAGGTTAAGGGCCAGGGCTCTCCAGGTCCCTGGTCCAGGATCGTCCCCTAACTTCACTACCTGCTCCTCCTTTTCTCTTTACGACCCGCACAAAGGTGGTATTGAGTCTTTGGGGAAGATGACTGGAAGGTGCCGGGGCTTCGGACACGTTTCCTCGCTTTCCGAACCCCCGTCTGGCCCCCCCTTCCTTCCCTCCGCCGCGTCCCCAGC
>NC_043706.1:125830014-125832219 GCF_006229205.1 Suricata suricatta | reverse complement strand
ATTTAACTTTTCTGATCTTGGGTTTTCTGAGTTACTTTATAAATCATATATAACATTTTAAAATTAAAAATCGACAGCAGCTATTTATACAGATAAATTTAGCCATCATACTTACTGTGAAATATGAAGACTTTAAGTTCATTCTCTCTCCCCTTTGCTGATTTTTATATTATTCTTTTATATAAAAGTTATATATGTGTAAAATTGTTGGCTTTCCATTATGTAGAAAGTTTTGTGTTATAATTCTACACAGGAAAGTTACTCCTGTGTAGGAGGATAAGAAAAATCATGACAGATTTTTTCCCCCTCTCCTTACTTTGGTTAATGATTTTCTCGACATTGGTAAGTTTTGTGCAATTGATATTTTGTAATTGTTACGATTCCTTCCTGTTTTAGATTGGTAAGTTGATTCTAAGAATGTAAGGTAACAAAGAGCATTCTGAGAAGCGTTGTCGTCAGTGTTTAAGAGCAAGTGTTGGACAGCCCTGAATGCCTGGGTTCTCCAACCTGTGCATGACCTTGGACTAGGTACTTAACCTTACTGTGCTGCTGCTGAAAGAACTAAGCTGACTAATCTAAAGGAATTAAAATAGGACTTATATTAAGTGTTAAATAAGTGTTAGTGATGATTATCTTTACTATTATGATTAGGAAATAATTACTGCAGAACCAAGTAGTGCAATTAGTCTCATTAAAAAGAAAATATAATTCTGTGACAAGGAGCCTGTGTCGCCAGAAGGAAAATTCTTTTATATTACGATCAGTTTTTACTTAAACTTTGTATTTGAGTGGTAATATTCTCCTACAACTTGTTTGAAAATTTCTATTTAAAATTTTTTAGGGGCGCCTGGGTGGCTCAGTCAGTTAAGTGTCAGGCTTTGGCTCAGGTCATGATCTCACAGTTCGTGGGTTGGAGCCCTGCATCGGGCTCTGTGCTGACAGCTAGCTCAGAGCCTGGAGCCTGCTTCAGATTCTATACCTCCCTCTCTCTGTGACCCTCCCCTGCTCGCTCTGTCTCTCAATAAATTTTTTTAAAAAATTATTTTTATTTTTATCATTATTATTATTTTGAGAGACAGAGAGAGATAACATAAGCAGGGGAGGGCCAGAGAAAGAGGGAGACACAGAAACTGAAGCAGGCTCAAGGCTTTGAGCCAGCTGTCAACACAGAACCTGATGCGGGACTCGAACCCAGGAACTGTGAGATCATGACCTGAGCCAAAGTCAGATGTTTAACCAACTGAGCCACCCAGGCACCCCACTGTTTAATTTTTTTTTTTAGCAGAAGACCCACATTGATCTGAATTTCCCAGCTTGATTACAATATTTGATGAATACAAATTTCTCAGTCTTTGAAATATTTTTTCCTTGAAAAATTGAGGTTCTTGTCCTAATTTTCACTGATTGATAGGTTTAAAATTTTTTTTCTCTTCTGGTTTAGTGTCAAGTTGGTTTCCATATAACACCCAGTGCTCATCCCAGCAAGTGCCCTCCTTAATGTCCATCACCCCTTCTCCCCTCTCCACCATCAACCCTCAGTTTGTTCTCAGTATATGTTTTTTTTGTGCAGTTGTGAATAGGACCAGCTTCTTGATTTCTCTTTCTGTTGCTTCATTATTGATGTATAGAAATGCAACTGATTTCTGTACATTAATTTTATACCCTGAGACATTGCTGAATTCATGGATCGGTTCCAGTAGGCTTCTGGTGGAGTCTGTTGGGTTTTCCATGTTGAGTATCATGTCATCTGTGAAAAGTGAAAGTTTGACTTCATTTTCGTCAATTCTGATGCCTCGTATTTCCTTTTGTTGTCTGATTGCTGATGCCAGGATGTCCAGCACTATGTTAAACAGCAGTGGTGAGAGTGGGCACCCCTGTCGTGGTCCTGGTCTCAGGGGGAAAGCTCTCAGTTTTTCCCCATTGAGTATATTAGCTCTGGGCTTTTCATAAATGGCTTTTATTTATTTATTTTTAAATTATTTGTATAGCACTGAAGCTACTTTTTATTTTTTTATTTTTTATTTTTTAAATAGTTTATTGTCAAATTGGTTTGCATATAACGCCCAGTGCTTCTCCCCACAAGTGTCCCCCACCATGACCATCACCCCCTTCCCTCCCTCCCCCTCCCCCTTCAGTCCATGGTTCGTCTCCAGTATTCAGTAGTCTCCCTTGATCTGTGTCCCTCACTCTCCCCCACTCTCTTTC
>NC_043706.1:125798501-125829914 GCF_006229205.1 Suricata suricatta | reverse complement strand
CACCAGTTTACATTCCCACCAACAGTGTAGGAGGGTGCCCAATTCTCCACACCCTCGCCAGCATCTATAGTCTTGTGATTTGTTCATTTTAGTGACTCTGACCAGTGTGAGGTGGTATCTCAGTGTGGTTTTGATTTGAATTTCCCTGATGATGAGTGATGTTGAGCATCGTTTCATGTGCCTGTAGTCCATCTGGATGTCCTCTTTGGAGAAGTGTCTCTTCAGGTCTTCTGCCCATTTCTTCACTGGATCATTCATTTTTTGTGTATGGAGTTTAGTGAGCTTTAGTATTTTGGATACTAGCCCTTTATCTGATATGCCACATAAATGGCTTTTAGGATATTTAAGTAAGTTCTTTCTATCCTGATTTTCTCGAGGGTCTTTATTAAGAAAGGATACTGTATTTTGTCAAATGCCTTTTCTGCATATATCGACAGGATCATATGGTTTTTTTTTATCTATTCTTTTGTTAATGTGATATATCACATGGATTGATTTGTGAATATTGAACCAGCCCTGTAACCCAGGAATAAATCCCACTTGATCATGGTGGATAATTCTTTTTATATGCTGTTGAATTCGATTTGCTAGTATCTTGTTGAGGATTTTTGCATCTGTATTCATCAAGGATATTGGCCTGTAGTTCTATTTTTTTTGCTGGGTCTCTGGTTTGGGAATCGAAGGGTTGCTGGTTTTGTAGAATGAGTCCAGAAGTTTTCCATCCATTTCTATTTTTTGGAATAGATTGAGAAGAATGGGTATTAACTCTGCTTTAAATGTCTGGTAGAATTCCCCAGGGAAGCCATCTAGCCCAGATTCTTTTTGTTCGGAAATTTTTGATAACTGATTCAATTTTTTCACTAGTTATGGGTCTGTTCAGATATTCTGTCTCTTCCTGTTTGAGTTTTGGTAGTGTGTGTGTATTTAGAAATTTGTCCATTTCTTTTAGGTTGGCCAGTTTATTGACATATGATTTTTCGTAGTATTCCCTGACAATTGCTTGTATTTCTGATAGATTGCTTGTAACAAATCCACTTCATTCATGATTTTGTCTATTTGGGTACTCTCTCTTTTCTTTTTGAGAAGCCTGGGTGAGGTTTATCAATTTTGTTTATTTTTTCAAAACACTAACTCTTGGTTTCATTGATCTCTTCAACTGTTTTGTTTTGGATTCTATATTGTTTATTTCTGCCCTGGTCTTTATTATTTCTCTTCTTCTGCTGGGTTTGGGGTATTCTCTCTGCTCTGCTTTTAGTTCCTTTAGTTGCAGTGTTAGATTTTCTATATGTGCATTTTCTACTTTCTTGAAATAGGCCTGGACTGCAGTGTACTTTCCTCTTAGGACTGCCTTGGCTGCATCCCAAAGAGTTTGGATTGTTGTATTTTCATTTTCATTTGTTTCCATATATTTTTAAATTTCTTCTCTAATTGCCTAATTGGCCCATTCTGTCTGTAGTAAGGTGTTCTTTAACCTCCATGCTTTTGGAGGTTTCCATACTTTTCCTGTGATTGATTTCAACTTTCATAGCATTGTGATCTGAAAGTGTGCATGGTATGATCTCAATTCTTTTATATTTATTGAGGGCTGCTTTATGCCCCAGTATGTGATCTGTCTTGGAGAATGTACCATGTGCACTCAAGAAGAAAATGAATTCCATAGCCTCAGGAGGTAGAGTTCTAAATCTGTCTGTCAAATCCATCTGGTCCAATGTGTTGTTCAAGTCCATTGTTTCTTTAGTAATTTTCTGTCTAGTTGATCTGTCCATTGCTGTAAGCAGAGTATTAAAGTCCCCTGCTATTGGCACATTCTTTTTATTTATTTATTTATTTATTTATTGTTTATTTATTTATTTATTTGGCACATTCTTATCAAGAAGATTGTTTCTGTTTGTGATTAATTGTTTTATGTATTTGGGTGCTTCTGAATTCAGTGCATAGATGTTTATAATTGTTAGCTCTTCCTGATGGATAGGCCCTGTAATTATTACATAATGCCCTTCTTCATCTCTTGTTACTGCCTTAACTTTAAGGCCCAGTTTGTCTGATATAAGTGTGGTTCCTCCAGCTTCCTTTTTACTTCCAGTAGCATGACAGATATTTCTTTATACTCTCACTTTCAATCTGAATGTGTCCTCAGGTCTAAAATGACTCCTTTGTAGACAGCAAATAGATGGGTTTTGGTTTTTTTTTTTTATCCATTCTGATACCCTATGTCTTTTGATGGGAGCATTTAGTCCATTTACATACAGTGTTATTATTGAAAAATATGGATTTAGAGTCACTGTGTTCTCTGTAGGATTCATGCTTGTAGTGGTGTCTCTGGTAACCTGTGTTCCTTGCAACACTTCCCTCAGAGGGTCCCTCTTAGGATTTCTTGTAGGGCTGGTTTAGTGGTGATGAATTCCTTCAATTTTTGTTTGTTTGGGAAATCCTTTATCTCTCCTCCTATTATTATTTTTTTAAATTTTAATTTATTTTTGAGAGACAACATAAGTAGGGGAGGGTCAGAGAGAGGGAAACACAGAATCAGAAGCAGGCTTCAGGCTCTGAGCTGTCAGCACAGATCCCAACGTGGGGCTCAAACCCACAAACCATTAGATCATGACCTGAGCCGAAGCTGGATGTTTAACCAACTGAGCCACCCAGGCACCCTTCTCTCCTATTCTGAATGATAAGCTTCCTGGATAAAGGATTCTTGGCTGCATATTTTTTCTGTTCATCACATTGAAGATTTCCTGCCATTCCTTTCTTGCCTGCCAAGTTTCAGTAGATAGGTCTGCAACTACTCTGATACGTCTCCCTTTGTATATTAGGGCCCTTTTATCCCTAGCTGCTTTCAGAATTTTCTCTTTGTCCTTATATTTTACCAGTTTCACTATGATATATCATGCAGAAGATCGATTCAAATTATGTCTGAAGGGAGTTCTCTGTGCCTCTTGGATTTCAGTGTCTGTTTCCTTCCCCAGATTGGGGAAGTTCTCAGCTATAATTTGTTCAAGTACCCCTTCAGCGCCTTTCTCTCTCTTCTTCTTCTTATGGAATTCCTATGATATGGATATTTTTCCATTTGATTGCATCACTCAGTTTTCGAACTCTCCTTTCATGCTCCTGGATCAATTTATCTCTCTTTTTCTCAGCTTCCTCTTTTTCTTTAATTGTGTCTTCTAATTCACCTTTTCTCCTCTCTACCTTTTCAATCCATGCAGTAGCTGCCTCCATTTTATCATACACCTCATTTATAGCATTTTCTAATTTATCACAACTATTTTTATGGTCCATAATCTTTGTAGCAATTGCATTTCTGGTGTCTTCCATGCCTTTTTCCAGCCCAGTGATTAATTTTATGACTATTGTTCTAAATTCTTGGTCAGTTATGTTGCTTATATCTGTTTTGACCAATTCTTTAGTTGTCACTTCTTTCTGGAATTTCTTTAGAGGAGAGTTCTTCCATTTTGTCATTTTGGCTAGCTTTCTGTCTCTTACAAGTTTTAAAAGCTTGTTATGAGTTCTGCACCTCTAAGTCCTGGTATATTAAAGGAGGCTGATAGACTGTCCGGGGCCTGTCCATTTAGGAAGTGTTCTTTTAGTGATGTCCCTTGGTCTCTCTTGTCGAGACTTTGGCTATTTTATTTCTGTACTCGTAGTGATATTTGGGACTCTCCACCATGTATACTTTAGCTTCTTTCTTGAGGTAGCCCAGCCTTTAGATCATGACGTCAGCCAAAGTCTGATGCTCCATTGACTGAGACACCTAGGCTTCCCTCTTCATCCCTTTTCCCCCCACTATAAATTAGGATAGTATTATCTACTCCCAAAGAAAAAAGTTTTTGCTTTTAGGCTGTAGGGTTTTAATAAAAGGTTAATTCTCATCTATCAGTTCCATAAGAGTGTCAGAATGATGAGATAAACTAATATGCGTGGGGAAAAAAATCTTTGCATTTCATATTATTTCAAAAACATCAAGTAGGACCAGTTGTGAAAGGGGGAAGAAGCCCCACACCCCAACCAAAACCTCGTGTAAACCACCGCAGAGCTTTTCAGCAGCCTGATATATAGCTTTTTGAGCACCGCTATCTGGGACTTTATTATTTTTTTTCCGAATTGATCTCCTGTGTTAGTTACATTGCTTTGGATTCCATGTCTTCCTTTTTCCTAAATATCTCAACTCATTTTCTTGGATTGTGTCCTAAAATAATTTTGAAGAAACAGTAAATGAGAGATAACATATCTGAGAGGTAAAATATCTAAATTCTTAAATACCTGAAGATGTCTTTATTTCGGCCTCACACTTGATTATTTGGTAGAGTCTTCTAGTCTTAAATTAATTTTCCCTTTGAAGCCTTTGCCTCAGGACCTTCCAGCACCCTTTGTAATTGATAATTGTGCTAGGCAATCTCTTTATTTTTCCCCCTTCTTTTGAAGCTTTACAACCTTTCCTTAAGTTATTTTACCAGGATTGATCTGAGTCTCTTTTGTTTAAATTACTTGACAATTGGTTGGCTCTTTTAATTTCAGGAATTCTTTCTTTCAACTTGGAAATTTCCTTAAAATAATGAAATTATTATTTTGTTTCCTCCCTTGTTTTCTCTGGTCCTTCCTCTGAAATGTCTGTTAGCCATATATTGGACATTCTGCATATATGTAAGTATCTTTTACATTTTGTCTTATATTTTATATGTTTTGTGTTTGGATGGATTCTCCTGACAGTGTTTCTCGGATCACTGTTTGGTTTTTAGCTTTTTTAAATGTTTATTTATTTTTGAAGGGGGGTGGGAGGGACAGAAAAAGAGAGAGAGACACAGAATTCAAAGCGGGATCCAGGCTCTCAGCAGTCAGCACAGAGCCCTACACGGGGTTTAAACTCAGGAACTGCGAGATCATGACCTGAGCCAAAGTCAGACGCTTAACCAACTGAACCACCCAGGTGCCCCTTACTGTTTGGTTTTGAATACTAGCCATTCTATCATTTAGTCTTTACATTGGATTTTTTTAAGCAACCATATTTTTAATTGTCCACATTTTTCTGTTATTCTCTGATTTCTTTTTTAAGAGTTGCTTGTTCTTCCTGGATGGATACAATTAATAATTAATGCTTTTCTGATGACATTAGATAGAACTGATTAAAAGTTGTTTCTGTCTTGAATTGACTTTTTTACCCCAATAGGCAATTGTTTTTTTCTTTAATACTATAGGTTTTCCTCAAATACCTGGTAATCCTTGGATGACCATTCACTTTTATGAATAAAGGGTATGTTGATTAGTATAGGCTGCTGGGCTGGTTTTGTGTCACAGTTGTTTATATTTATCCCAAATCCCCTCTAAATGGGAGCACATGCGTGGGACACTGTGTGATTTGGCAGATTTTGCAGAGTGGGGTTTCTTTGTGTGAGGCTGGGGAGCCAGCAAGCTCCAGGTCCTTACCATGAGCTAAGTAAAAACAGATACACAAGCAAATGAAACTTTACTATGGGGAAGGATATTTTAGCCTATTTTATACCTAAATGGAATTGCCTATTTAAAAATTTTGTTTTGAATTTTTTTTTTTTGACCTTCACCTCTACTGAGTGCATCTATAAATGTCTCGAGATCTTTCCAGGCAAACCTTTCCCTCCCGTGTGTAGGGCATACTGAATTCCTGCTGCAGAGAGGCTGGGCCGGCAGGAGGCCTGTGGGAAATCTCTCCTTCCAGTCTTCTCTCAGTTTGCATCTGTTTATTTGTTAGATCTCTTCTTACCTGTTGTTTTTTAGAAGTATTCCCTAACTCCTCTCTTAATCTTTCTCATAATACCTCTTCCTTTTCTCATACCTCATCTTACAATTTAAAATCACATTAATTGTATTGAGCTAGACTCTTTGATTGTAAGTAATAGAAAACTGAGTGTGAATGAACCTAAAAGAAGAAATGATTATTAGCTCATATAACCAAACTAAAAGAAGCATAGAGTTTAGCATCTGTCTCCTCACTTGCTCTCCAGCTCTCTCTCTTCCCCTTGGGTTTGCTTTACTGTGGTATTGACTTCATTCTTCAAGCCAGCTCCCCCAAGCTAGCCTTCCCAACAGGGAGCTCCAGGCTCACATACTCAAAGCCAGAGAAGAAAAAATTATTCTTCCCTGACAGCCTTAGTTAGAAAAATGTGTGGGGGAAAAAACTGAAATTCACCTTCCTTGAACCAATCCTTCTTGCCTAGAAGGTGGGAGTACAGTGAGCATTCCCAAGAGCAAATATTTCTTGGAGTTGGGGAGGAACACGTCCCCTCAAAAAGTGTGTAGTGTTTCCAGGGCAGTTTAGAAAACAGTGGACTGCAGGTTAACAGGAAAATTCAACAGTTACTTAAACAAAGAAGAGTTAAATTTTCTGCTATAAAAAGTACATATATAGATAGAGCTGGTAATGGTCCACAGCTCCCAGATGTCAGGAAAGTCTCATTATATTTCCTCGGCTTTTTCCAAGGAACAGCTGCTCTTCTCACCACATCTGCATCCAGTGGAATATGGGAGGAGAGAGAGGAGTGGAAGTGTCAGCCATAAGTAGCCCTTTTATCTGGAAAGCTTTAACTTGAGCAGAGTCCTCTCCTGCCCCAAACAAACTTCCTTCTTCCCACTTGGGGATGATGAATAAAGTTGCTATAAACAATGATGTGCAAGTTTTTATGTAAACATGTAGTTTTCAAAAACTTTTTAAGAATGAGTTTGCCAATCATATAAAACTATATTGAGCTTTGTAAGAAACTGCCAAACCATCTTCCAGAGTGACCATAGCATTTTTCATTCTTTCCGGCAATGAATGAGAGTTCCTGTTGCTACACATTCTCATCAGCAATTGATTTTTTTCATTTTTTGGATTTTAACTATTCTTATAGCTGTGTAGTAGTATCTGATTTTTTAAGTTGTCAATTCCTTAATAATAAATGATGTGAAGAATCTTTTTATATGCTTATTTATCATATCTTTTTTAATTGGTCATATCATCTTTAATTATGTAGTTAGTATCTTCTATAATTGGGTGTCTGCTCAGATCTTTTCTCCACTTTTTAGGTAGGTTGTTTGCTGACTTTTAAGAGTTCTTTCAATATTTGGAGACAATTCTTAAAAAACTTTTTTTTCAAATGTTTATTTATTTTGAGGGGGGGAGAGAGAGAGAGAGAGATAGCGTGAGTGGCGGAGGGGCAGAGAGAGGGGGAGACACAGTCTGAAGTAGGCTCCAAGCTCTGAGCTATCAGCACAGAGCCTGATGTAGGGCTCGAATTTGCAAGCCATGAGATCATGACCTGAGCCGATGTCAGACACTTAACTGACTGAGCCACCCAGCTGCCCCTATTTGGATACAATTCTAAAGCAATATATGATTTACAAATATTTCATCCCTGTCTGTTACCTGTGTTTTCATTCTCTTAACAGTGTTATATACTAGAGCTTTTCATTTTAATGAAGTAGAACTTATTATTTTTTTATTTTCTGGATTGTACTTTTGGTTTTGGATAAAAAAAGTCATTTCTAAATCAAAGGTCAATTCAATTTCCTTCTGTGTTATCTTCTAGAAGCTTTTCATAGTTTTGCATGTTACATGTAGGTCTATAATAATCCGTTTTGTGTTAATTTTTATTTATGATACAAAGCCTGTGTCTAGGTTCTTTTTTTGGTTTTCATGTGGACATCCAGTTGTTCTAGCCCCATTTGTTGAAAACTTTGTCCTTCCTTTTTTGATGTGCCTTTATTAAAACTCAGTTGACTATATTTGCACTGATCTATCCGTGTGCTCATTCTTTCACCCACATCACACTGTGTTGATTACTGTAGCTTTAGACTGATCTTGAAATATTAATAGTGTGAGTCCTCAATTTTGTTTTCTTCAGTATTGTGTTGAGTCTTTTTGGTGTTTTGACTTTTCATTAACATTTTAGAATCAAATTGTTGACATTACAAAATAGCTTGCTGTGATTTGTTTGGGATTCCATTGAATCTGTATATCAAGTTCAGAAAAATTGACATCTTAACAATATAGAGTCTTTTAATCTATGAACCTGGAATACATCTCCATTTAATTAGGTCTTTTTTGATTTCTTTTGTTAGTGTTTTGTAGTTATTCACATACAGATCCTGTACATGTTTTGTTAGATTTATACATTGTTTTTGGGGGGGCTGCCATTTTAAAGGATGTATTTAAAAACTTTTCAATTTTAAATTTCAGTTGTTCATTGCCAATACATAGAAGAAAATTGACTTTCATATCTATTAATTTTTGTTTGGATGCTGGACATCATGGTTTTACATTGTTTTAGAATTTGGAATTTTTTTCTGGCAGTTAAGTTACTTGTGAATTGGTTTGTTACTTTTGAAGTTTATCTTGAAGGTTTATAAGGGCAGGTATATAGTAGCTTTTAGTGCAGAGCTAATTTAGCCCTACTATTAAACAATGGCCCTTCTATGTTCTCTTTTGAATGCCCCATGTATTAAATAAGATCTCACTCTGATGGAAATGCAAATGTTTCTCAGTTCAGTAATGGCTCTGCCAGGTCTTTGGCATACAATATGTAGAAATTTATTCTACTTGTTTTTTGTATGACATGCCATTTGTCCTTTGTATAGCTCTATCAAAGTTAATCTTATGCATCCGTAGATTGGCATGAAGCCAAAGAATCTAGACACCTTTGTGCAGATTTATCGAACTCTTTCTCTTCATTGCTTTCTCATTTTGGAATTTGGCCCTACAAATTCTACTCACCCTGTTCTTTCCAAATTTGTATTTCTTTTCCCTCAATTACACAGACCATTACATTCTATTTGGAATCCCATCCCTGTGTCATGGTTCAGAAATTCTCTGCAAGCATAAATCCATGGCATTCATATTATTTACCTTGTTTCTTTCTCTTCTCTCAGAAATATAGTCCTGTGCTGCCTTTTGTTCAGCATTTGAAAGGAGTTGTTTCATATATTGTGCCATTGTTTTAGTTGTTACTTTTATAGGAAAGAGAAGAAGTCTTGGACTAATTTTTTTAAAATTTACAGGTAGATATTTTTCTAGTATATTTTAAAATATTTTGCAAAACAATTCTTTTTTAAAAAAATATTTGTTTATTTATTTATTTTTGAGAAAAAGAGAGAAAGAGCTAGCATAGAAGCTGACTTGGGGCTGAAACTCTCGAACCATGAGATTATGACTTGAGCTGAAATCAGGAGTCAGTTGCTTAACCAATTGAGCCACCCAAGTGTCCTGCAAAATAATTCTTGATTTTGCTGTTTATTTCTAACATATTTGTGCATGTGTGTGTATTTATATGTACACTGATTCACACACATACACACATACTGAGTTTAATCCATATCTTTCTTGTTAAAATTAGGTTGTTTTACTTGGGAGTATCTTCTTTAATGCGGAGGATTCTTAACTCTTTACTTAGAACCTGGCATTAAATTTTGTCTCCATTCAATAACACTCTATCTGGGTTTGTAGTTTTAGATGTTAATAGCCATAAGTTCAACATTCAAATTATCACTATTTATACTCTACTCTTTTATTTTTCTTCAAAAATTAATTTAGTTTCATTTCATATTGCTTTTTGTGCCACAACGATGATTATGTTAAAGTAGAATTGACATGAAAATTTCTATTTTTTAAATAATCCATTATAATTTAAGGAGGTTAAGCAAATCAACATGGATAACTTTATATTTTAAGATAATGTATTAGCTTTCTAGGGCTGCCATAACAAATTACCACAGACTGAATGACTTAAGCAACAGATTTATTTTCTCATGGTTCTGGAGGCTAGAAGTCCCAAATTAGAGTTTCAGCAGGATTGGTTTCTTCTGAGGTCTGTGAGGGAAAGATCTGTTCTAGGACTTTCTCCTTGGCTTGTAGATGGTCATCTTTTCCCTATGTCCTTACATGATCTTCTCTCTATGTGTCTCTCTGTCCAAATTTTCTCTCTTTAGGAGGACACCAATCACATTGCATTAGTGCCTAACCCAATGACTTCATTGCAAAGTTGATTACCACTGTAAAGATACTGTTTCCAAATAAGATAGCATTCAGAAGAACTGAAGGGTAGGATATCAACATATGAATTTTTGGGGACACAATTCAACTCACAACATATGGTAAATTTTGTCTAGTATTTAATTCATAAAATTATTCCTAACATTCTAAACTTTTAAAGGTTATTAGTTGACTTTGGGTGGAAAAACTTGCCCTCTGCCTTCTTTACTGTTTTCTATATTATAGATAAAAGACATGTATTTAGAAGGTAACATGAAGGGATACCATAGCACAGTGGAAAGAACAAGTGTTTGGAATAGGATAAACTCTGATCAGACGTCAGATCCTGCTGCAGACTTGTATAACCTTATATAAATTACTTAACCCTATGAGTTTTCCTCCTTTTCTAAAAAGGGATGATTAAAAACTATACTAGTGTTGTTATGAGGACTCGTTTATAAAGTGCCTAGAACAGAGTAGTAGCTATCACTTTAAGATAGCCAACAATTTATAGCAGCTGACTTACCTCTGTGTTTCCATTTTCAATATAAAATGTATTGATCTTAAGGTTTGTGTTCATAGAAGCAGCAGTTTTGTTTAATATTGGACTAATCCTTAAACTGGATTATATTCTAGACTATGTTGCATCCTCCCAATAGTTACTTGCCTTACACCTTTATATTTCTGCTTCTACTTTAGCTGTGCTGTACCTTGGAGAAGACTGGTTTTGGGTGGAGGATGGAGGGGCATGTAGGGCATAAGGGATATCATCCCCATTGCAGCTGAATTTTTGTGGATACAATGCATTCCATTTTAATGAGATAAACTTTGAGTAGAAGAATGATCTCCTAAGTAGGACCTTGGTCCTTTGTTTCATCCATTATGAGGTGAGAGTCTTTCAAGAACATAGCTTCACTTACAACACTCAAAGGAACCATCCAGGGAATCATTAAAAAAGGCAATACAAACAGGAGGGCCTGGTAGAGCATTGCATGAGAATAGTGTAATGAGATATGAATGACATTCATATCAAAAAAAAAAACTTTGAAGAGTGACATATGACATGGTCAAGAAGGACTTATTTTGGTAATCGTTTATTACTGTTGAATGAAAAATTCCATCTAAAAATTATGGTAATGAAATTTTACTATTTCTTGGTCACCTGAAATTATTGTATGAAGATTTCATTTTATGATGGTGAAAGTGGGGCTCAGAGAGGTTTAGTGGATAATCTAAGCTCAAACAGTACTAGCCTGTGGGAAACACCTTTGGGCAGGTGTCATGATCCAGCACTAGGCGCTGCATGGAAATTTGGTGAATGAATTTTGATATCCCATCCTCAAACTCTGAACTCTGGGACTTCACAGATGAGAAAGAGTTCATGCTGACTGTGTGAGATCTGGGATATCTCTGTATTATCGGCGAGAAGGGAATTGTTGGAGAATGAGAAAGAATGGGGAGGTGAATTGAGACTCTGCTTACTCCAAATGATCCTTCTCTTATTCTCTTGGTCTCTCCCCAACTCCTTTTTCTTCAGAGCATTCTTTCATGTGTATCAGCCAAGACAGCCCAAAGTTTAAACAACATTGAGAAGGATCTTCAAACCAAAGTGAAAAGTATTTTCTTGCTTCTTAGATCAAAACCAGTTGTATCAGACTAGAGAAAAATAATCCAGGAGTAGATATTATTGCAGTTTCTTATTCCATCTCCCCCTGTACCTGATCCTTTGTCAGAGAGTTAATGGGAACTGAAAGCAAATACTTGCTGCTTTTAGATGATTTGTTCATGTCCCCTAGAAGCAGAATAAGGTTCTAATTTTAGGGAAACTTAAAGAAAATATTGTCTCATGCTCACACAGTACAGAGGGAGAAAAGTTATGAAGTTTTTTTAAAGGTGATATATCAACTACAATCTTAAAAATGTTCTTTGCTGCTCCTAAGGAAAGAAAATAATCAGTTGGGTAAAGCATACCCTTTAAACAAACATAGGGGCACTTGGGTGGCTCAGTTGGTAAAGCATCTGACTTGATTTTGGCTCAGGTCATGATGTCATGGTTTGTAAGTTCGAGCCCCGTGTTGGGCTCTGCACTGGCATTCTCCCTCTCTCCCTATCTCTTTGCTCTTCTCTAGCTTGCTCACTTTCTCTCTCTCTCAAAAAAAATAATAAATAAGAAAATAATTTAAAAATTTAAACAAGTATAACTTATTTTATGTTACTTAATTTGGGGAAATAAAATGCATATAGTGGAGATTTTATATTTTACTGTGTTTCTTTGCATAAAGATGATGCTCATGGGTATTTGGGATGTGACAGTGAATGAGGAAAAGATTTTCAGTTGGACTTAATGAGATGAGAAAAGTCTGAGGAGATTTCAACTTTCTGCGAAAGAAATGGGGTCCGCCGGCAGGTCAGGTCTCACTGGCTGGGCATTGGGCATCTCTTGGGTGTGAGGGATGCCTGTATCCTGCCAGCGGCTTTGGTGCCAGGACCTCTGTCCAGGAAAGCTCCTTAAACTGTTTTATTATTCCAAGATTGTCCTCAACTTGAGTATTGTGATCTGGACAGTTTTCCGTTTTTTGCACTGATGGTGGGATCCTGGGTCGTGTCCAGCGAGCACAGGTCTGTGTTACTATACACTGAATGAGCCGCTCAACATTTCCAGTCCTGTGACCTTCATGTTTTTAAATGTTAAATCATAATGTCACATTAACATAGCAGAAAGCTTTATCCTGAATTTTAGGTAATTAAACCATCGAGAATTAGAGAAATGGTGACTATGCAATAATTTTCTTTTTAGTTTTGCCGCAAAAGGTTCTATATTATGTTTACGAACAAAGAAAATTTTTATCAACATTTCACCTATGATTGGCAGAATTTTTGGATGCTTTATGTGTAGATTTTAGGAACTATTTGTGCCTTTGGGAAAAGTTACTGTGACATTTAGATTCGTGTCTTTTGCTACAAAGTACTAATTTATTACCTTCATCATTGATTGAAATCACTAAAAGTCTGTCTATTTGATGAGTGTGATAGCCATTACACAGAACAATTCCAGAACTGGAGAAATTTTGGATTCCTGTCCACAGAAGATTGCATTTGGGGCTGCATTGTTATTCCCATGATCTTAGATTCAGAACTAATCTCAATATCGTCTTTTAAATTCTGAGGATGTACAGATTCTGAATGTTGAATATAGAAACACGTTGATTTAAAGTATTGCTTTAACATTTACTAGTTCAGAATGATTATGAGGAAACACTGAGCTAATACATATGAACATTCTTTGCAAATGGAAGTAATAATTATTTTGTATTAAAAATATTGACAAGATTTTATCATTGGCTTATTTATATTTATCGTTTCACATTTATTTGCAATGAGGGAGTATCCTATAAAAATTTTATTAGAAAAACACTTTACCTCTGAGCTCTGTATACATTTTGCCAAGGCTTCAGTCTTTACTTAATTTGTTTGGAAATTCGAATCTGCAGTTTTCACTTGACGATGTTTTTTAATTGTAGTTGAAGAGGTTTTATTATTTTTCAGAGAGATGCACTTAGAATTCATTAGAGAATCAATCTAATTAGGTGTGAGGAATATAGAGAGACATAATCCAAATCAGACTTAAAACAGGGAACTCTTTCAGGTTCTCTGCTATTACAAAGGAAAAAAAGTGCCATGAAAATAAAAATGTATTATTTTCACTAAACCTCACATTTAGTATTGTTTAAAACCTTATTTTTTTAAATGTTTTGTTTTTTTTTTTGAGAGACAGAGAGAGACAGCACGAGCAAGGGAGAGTCAGAGAGAGAGGGAGACACAGAATCTGAAGCAGGCTCCAGGCTCTGAGCTGTCAGTACAGAGCCTGACGCAGGGCTCGAACCCACGAACCATGAGATCATGACCTGAGCCGAAGCAGATGCTTAACCGACTGAGCCACCCAGGCACCCCTAAAACCTTATTTTGGTATCAGCCATTGAGAAAAGGCATCTAACTTTCCCTTCCTCAATTAGAAAAAAATCCTAAAAAATCAGAATAAGTGTTTATTCACATATCAACTCCATACAATTTTGGGGCTCAGTTAACCACTTGGTGCTGGGAAACACCAGTGAAAAATTCACAACTCTTGCATTTAAGAGACTTATATTCTAGCCAAGAAGACAGAGGTTTATGATCAAGGAAGGAGTGTGATGGAAATCTGAAAACCTATATGCAATGAAGTGGAGGACGTTCATCCCCGTAAGAGTTCAGGAATGGGAGAGGGTTAGGGAAGTCTTTATAGAGGGGATAGTATTTTAAACTTGGTATTTAGAGAAAGATAGGATCTTACCTCACTCTTTTTTTTTCTGTAATTGTGAAAATAAAAGCAACAAAATTATTTTTAGAGATCTGCCAGATGTGAGAATCATAGTTTTATTAGGGTGACAAGGGAAAAGCCAAAGTCTGGGGCTTCAGAGGCATTTAAGCATTTAGGCCTTCTGTGATAGGAGACCGTGGGAGGCCCGTGATGGGTGGCTGGGGTGTAGAGGGCAGAGCGCTGTGAAGGCAGCTGGCGAGGGAGATGGGATTGGGGACTGCAGGGCGGAGGGCGTCCTCTGTGGGGTGCTGAGTAGGGCCTTCTTTCCTGAGTCCTGGAGGACCAGGCGGGGACAGTCTTTCTCTCTTCTTTGTCCATTTTGAGCCACTGCTGTTGGCATCTTTTCTTTTTCTGCGAGTGTAACTTAGGGAACTCTGTAGTGAATTTTCCAGATGCATCAGTGATTCCCTACCCTGACTGAGCATTAGGATCACCTGCTGCATTAGTTAGCTCATACACAGTGCAATGTTGATTTCAGAAGTAGAGTTCAGTGATTGCTCATTTATATACAACACCCAGTGCTCATCACATTTGCCTTTTTTATACCCATCACCCATCTAGCCCATCCCTCACGCGCTTCCCTCCCTCTACCCTCACTTTGTTTTCTATCATTAAGAGTCCCTTGTGGTTTGTTTCCCTCTCTTCTCCCTCCTCCTTCCCATATGTTCATCTCTTTTGTTTTTTAAGTTCCACATATGAGGGGTACCTGGGCGGCTCAGTCAGTTAAGTGTCTGACTTTGGCTCAGGTCATGATCTCATGGTTCCTGAGTTGAGCCCCGTATCTGGCTCTCTGTCTGCTGTCAGCACAGAGTCCACTTTAGATCCTCTGTCACTCTCTGTCTTTACCCCTCCCCTGCTTTCATTCTTTCTCTCTCACTCAAAAATAAACATTAAAAAATAAATTCCACATACGAGCAAAATCATGATATTTGTCTTTCTCTGATTGACTTATTTCGCTTAGCATGACACATTCTAGCTCCATCTATGTCATTGCAAATGGCAGGATTTCATTCCTTTTGATGGCTGAGTAGTTTCTATTACACACACACACACACACACACACACACACACACACACACACCATCTTCCTATCCATTCATCAGTCGATGGACATCTGTATTCTCTTTATAGTATGGCTATTGTTGATAATGCTACTCTAAACATTGGGCTGTATGTACCCCTTCAAATCTGTATTTTTGTAGCCTTTGGGTAAATACCTAATAGTGCAATTGCTGGATCATAGCATTATTCTGTTTTTAGTTAGTTTTTTTTTTTTTAACATTTATTTCTTTTTGAGAGACAGAGACAGAGCATGAGCAAGGGAGGACCAGAGAATGAAAGACACACAGAACCTGAAGCAGGGTCCAAGCTTTGAGTTGTCAGCAAAGGGCCCAATGCAGGGCTCAAACCTGTGAACCATGAGATCATGACCTGAGATGAAGTCAGACGCTTAACCAACTGAGTCACCTGGGCACCCCTATTTTTCTTTTTGAGGAACCTCCATACTGTTTTCTAGAGTTGTTGTACCTGTTTGCATTCCCATCAACAGTGCAAGAGGGTTTCCCTTTTTCTGTATCCTTGCTGAAACCTATTGTTTCTTGTGTTGTTAATTTTAGTCATTCTGACAGGTGTGAGGTGGTATCTCACTGTGGTTTTGATTTGTGTTTCCCTGATGATGAGTGATGTTAAGCATCTTTTCATGTGTCTGTTGGCCATCTGGATGTCCTCTTTGGAGAAGTGTCTCTCACATCTTCTGTCAGTTTCTTAACTGGGTTGTTTGGTTTTTCATTGTTTGTGTCTTGAGTTTGATAAGTTCTTTATAAATTTTGGATACGAAAGTCAGATATGCTATTGGCAGATATCTTCCATTCTGTCAGTTGCCTTTTAGTTTTGTTGATTGTTTCCATTGACCTTGTGAGCTTTTTAAAATGTTTTTATTACTTATTGGGATGAGCACTGGGTGTTATATGGAAACAAACTTGACAATAAACTATAAAAGGAAAAAAGAAAATGTTTTAATTAATTAATTAATTTATTTATTTACTTATTTACTTATTTACTTATTTTTGAGAGAGCATGAGTGGGGGAGGGGCATACAGGGGCACAGAGGATCTGAAGTAGGCTCTGTTGACAGCAGTGAGCCCAATGCAGGGCTCAAACCCACAAACCATGAGATCATGATTTGAGCCACTCAGGTGCTCCAACCTGATGAACTTTTTAAACATACAAATTCTTGGGTCAATCGCAGAATTATGGAATCTCCAAAGGTGGAATCTGGAAATTCATTTATTTCAAAAGAGTTTCATTGAGATCTGAGTCATATATCATAAAGTTCACTCCTTTAAAGCATAAAATTCAGTGGTTTTTAGTATAGTCACAACATTGTGTAATCAACATTAATTCTCCAACATTTTCACCACAAATACATCCCCATTTCTTCCTCCTCCATCCTCTGGCAAATGTAGCAATGTGTTTTGTGTCTCTGTTCACTATTGAATATTTCATATGAATGGAACCATACAATATGTGTCTCTTTGTAACTGATCATACATTCTTCATTCATACCTTCTCTGTTGAGTAATATTTCATTGTATGGATATACCACATTCCATTTATTCATTCATCAATTGATGGATATATGGGTTGTTTTCATTTTTTGAATAATGCTGCTATGAACTTTTGTGTGGACATATGTTTTCACTTCTTTTGGGTATATATCCAGAAATGGACTTGCTGAGTCATATGGTTACTCCATAGCTTGCCTTTTGAGGAATTGCCAAACTGTTTTCCAGAGTGACTGTATCATTTTATATTCCCACCAACAATGTATAAGAGTTTCAACTTTCCACAGTCTCTACATTTAAAAATTTTAACCATCTAGGGGGTGTGAAGTGGTATCTCATTGTGGTCTTAATTTGAATTTCTCCAATGACTGATGTTGAATATCTTTTCACACGCTCATTGGCCAGATGACAGTCAGAAGATACACACATATGTGTGTATCTTCTTGGAGACCTATCTGTTTACATCTCTGTCCATCTTTATTTGAGTTATTTGCCTTTCAGTTGTTGAGTTGTAAGAGTCTGTGTTTTTAAAAAATCCATCTCAGGTGACTGTATAGATGATACTTGGATGGGCAATAGGACAGTAGGGTAGGCAGGTGACACACCTGACTTGGGCTGAGCGCTGAAGCCTTTATTTTGAAAAGCACAAACTGATTTTGTTTAGTACTTTACGTTGTTGTAAACAAGAAAAGCAATATGTTTTTATGGTGATTTAATGGAATTATCTGTTAGGTACATTTATCCTTCCTTGGCCAACCCTAATATTACTGAGCTCATCTTTCTGTGCACTACCATTAAGTACAAGTACTCTTTGAGTTTCTTTCCTCAGATCACTTCTTATCCTCAGCTATACTTTTTGAAGGACTGTCTCCAATCCTCTGATGATACAGCCCTAGCTCTAATTTTCCTTCTGGACTGATATATTTAATTATCTATAAGACTTCTGGATGTCCTATAAGTTCAGTAAATTCAATATATCCAAACCTCAACTACTGAGAGGCCGTGAAGCCTTTTTTTGTATGTGTTCCTGATTTAAAGACACCAGCTCAGTCACTTAAGCAAGTTTATGGAAAAATAACTTCTTAGTCTGGGTTGATTGCATCATAAACCCCTGGGGTATGACAAGCATTTCCTAGCCTACATCCTTAAGGGAATTTGATTTAATAGTTCTGAGATAAGAATTTTGATTTAATAGTCCAGAGAATAAGAATTTTATAATTTCCCAAGGTACTTTTGAAAGCCAGCTGGTTTGGGAGACCACTGTAAGAGATCCTGCAAGTTGAAATATTTCAGTTCCCACCCCTAGCCACCTCTTTTTATTTCCATCCTGCTGCTGCTGTTATGATTTGGTGTCTTGGCATTTCAGTGGCCTTTTACATGATCTAAATCCTTTGTGTTCCTTCTCTATTCAATCCTTCCTCTACGCTGCTAGCCGAATTATCTTCCTAAAATACAAATTGGATAATGTTACATTATGATTAAAAATTCTTTGATGATTTCTTATTTCCTATAAAATAAATCCAAGCCTCTTACTCTGACCTTTGAGGCTCTTCACTCTATGTCAATTATCTACTTTTGTCTGCATTTCTGCCACTTCCTGAAAACAACTGAAGTCCCAGCCACCCAGACTCTCATTTCCCCCCACATTTCATGCAGCTCTTTAATAGTGCTATCCCTCTTTTTGGATTTCTGTCACAGTTGTGGCAGCCTTAGATCTGCAGTGAACCATTGGCTACATTATTCCTTTGGCTTTGGTGGAAATAATATGAAAGCCAATCAGAGGCAGCTTCTTCAAATAATTATATTTATTATACAGTTCTTAAATACAGCAAGTAATTATATGATGTAAAATTATTGAATCTATCTCAACCAAACCTTCTGATTAATGTACAACACCCACACATGCAGATACTTATTTCCTTGGATTAGGGATACAGGGGATCAGTATCTTAATCTCCCTGGGGTGTCTGCCATGGTCCATTGGTGGCATTGTAGGACAGATTGCTTTCTTTGTCTCTGACAGCTGCTGCGTCCATCCGTGTTAGTTGGATTCAGTATGAAGGCTTTCATTCGAGCTTCTGGTCAGAGGTTTAACCTTCTAGCATGAGCTACGGGAAGGAATGATATACATTCTTCCAGCTGGAGATCTTACTGAACTATGAAAATAGTAGCACGCACTTAGTGAACTCACATAGTTTAGTCATATGCAGTAAAACCTTGGATAGCGAGTAATTTGTCCTATGAGTGTTCCACAAGATGAGCAAACTTTTCTAATAATTTTTAACTTAAATGAACAATGTCTTGGAATATGAGTAGTGCGTGATGCTGAATGTCACATGATCACAACTGAGTCAGTGGTTCTCCCTCCCTCCCTTTCCCTCCCCCTCTTTCTCTCTCTCACTTCGGGTTTGGTCTCAGGCCACAGTGTTTGGCAGAAATCAGTGATTTTTCAGAACGTTAGAAGTGCCCGCAACTGAAACTAGTGTGTTTTCTGTCACTTCTAAGCACCTATGGACAATCCTGTGCTATTTCATATCAGAGTCAGCTTAGGAATGCTTTGCTTCCTTCTAGCTCAGACTGCCTGCAGATATAGACCCTTTCCTCTGCTGCCTTATTGCCACTTCCATTAAATACAGTATATGACAAGAGTTTCTTAATACTGTAGTCAACATCCATGAAAGCATATACAATCACCCTCATGCAGAAAAAGGTTGAAAAGAAAGGCAGTGAGCAGATGATTACAGTAGAAGTTAAGAAGGAAATCACTGAGAAATACAAATGAGGTATGTTTGTTTGTTTGTTTTTATTTATTTATTTTGAGAGACAGAGAGAGACAGTGCTAGCAGGGGAGGGTCAGAGAGAGAGGAAGATACAGAATCTGACGCAGGCTCCGGGCTAGCTGTCAGCACAGAGCCTGACAAAGGGCTAGAACCCACGAACCATGAGATCATGACCTGAGCAGAAGCCAGATGCTTAAACGACTGAGCCCCCCAGGCGCCCCACAAATGAGGTATGGGAGTGGCTAAAATTGCAAGATTTTATAAGAAATCTACATCTCCCTCTTGTCTGTAGAAGAGGAGGAAAAAAGGCAGAGGAATCCCTTAACTTCAACTGAGGTTAGGGAGATGTGTAAAATGTGGGAAACAGTACAAAATTTTGTAGAAAAGCATCACCTGAATAAGGCTGTAGCAGTATGAGCATTAAATCAGTTTAACGACAATGCAAGGTCACATTTTTGCAAAATCCTCAAGAGGAGACAAAAGCAAGTGTCATTGGATAGGTTCCTTGTTAAAGGTGCACAAAAAGAAAAAGATTCCATGGAGCCAATAGATGGCAGTGATTGTTAGTGATAGTGAAAGTTGTCCTACGCAATAACCCTCCTCTCTTTTCTCCTTCACATCAGCCAGGAAGGGGTTCAAAGTTAAGTGCAGGTTAATTTGTTTATTTTTCTTTATATTTTATATTATACTACAGTATTGTAGTCATTCTTAAGTGTTTTTATCTTACTTTTTTGGGAAAGAGAGCACAAGTGGGAGAGGGGCAGGGAGAGAGGGGGACAGAAGATTCAAAGCAGACTTGGTGCTGACAAGCTGACAGCAGCAAGCCTGACGTGGGGCTTGAACTCATGAACGATGAGATCATGACCTGAGCCGAAATTGGACGATCAGCTGACTGAGCCACCCAGGTACCCCTATTGTAATCATTTTTATATGCATATTTTGGGGTTGTGGAATGAATCATCTGAGTTTCCATTATTTCTTATGGAGAAATTTGCTTTGATATACAAGTGCTTTGGATTACCAGCATGTTTCTGGAATGAATTATGCTCACAAACCAAGGTCTTACTGTATATGTTTAGTGCCTGTGCTGACTCTGTTGCCCCACTCAACTGGTTGTGGGTTTCACATATATTTAAGTTACACAACCCTAACGTGTTGATCCTAGATGTAATCTGTGTACATTGGCTGTGGCACACCAACATGGCTATAGTTTATATGTACATTGCACAACCTTGCCATATTGCTTCTGATAGGAGTGGTATCCTTCCCTGGAAACAGGCAGATTTCATGACTTTCTGCTGATAAAGTACTGTATCAGTACTGGGACTTGGAGCCATAAGTCAGAGTTATAAATATTCTAAACACCTTTCTACGTGTTTAATACATACTCATGTAGATCTCACATGTGTGACACCTACATATTCCAAGTCCATTAGCCTTCTGTGATAACCTTTTCTTTTAACATTTAAGTAAAAGTGCTTGAATTCCCATCTGGCATGCTGAGAGATCTGACCTCTTTTCTCCGTTTTACCCAGAACCACCTTTCCTCAGCATATTTGGAAAAGGTGGGGTGAGGCATTACTGCTAATTATTGGCCAGTGTTCACATCCTCTCCCTCTGGGTGAATTATTCTTCTTTGCTGTGTTGAAGAAGAATATCTTTGTCATATAGCTTGCTTTGGTTAATAAAATATAAGAGGAAATGATGTGTGTCACTTCCTATTGCTTTGCTGCACTCTTTTCTCTCAGCCAAGAGATTACTATTGATGTTCCAGATAGTGACTGCTCTGTCTGATGATCTCAGCATGAAGATGATGAAAATGTGCCCTTCCTTAGCCAATCCACAGTGAACTCTAGCATGGGCAAGAAGTAAACCTTTGCTCTTTTCTGGGACCTGATAACTTAGGTGTTTATTATCATAGCATGCCCTACGATCTAACACAATGCCTACCATTTGGTGGGTGTTCATTAAATACTTGATGAATGAATGAACTTGAGCAAGGTACTTTCTGGGTATCTCAAACTGGTCTACTGACATTGTCTTCTCACCTTCAGTGTGGTCCTGACTAGTGAGTTCGTAGCACAGGACAGAAATACTCCATTGTCTCAAAGCAACAGTTTTTCTAAAAGACATTTGAGGGGGAATAACCCATTATTTCAAATTAAAAGAGACATGTATATGATATAGAATAGAACACAAATCTCAACAGGAATTTTTAAAGGAAGAATACAAGTCTTCCAAGAATTTTCATGACAGTATAGGGTACTACTTCAGGTTATGTTCCCAAGACTGCTTGGAGATGTTTGAGAAGCTTTGACAATCAAGGAGTCTTGGTTTTCTCTTTTCTGAAACACTTTCTGGCTGGAGGCATTACTGCCGCCATCTCCAAGATGGCTGTGACCCTGATCAGTGGGTTCAGCTGCTGCTGCAGGTGCAAGCTGGTTGCCGCCCACCAGCTGAACGAGGGCCTCATGGACTGCATCGTGCGCACCCTCGAGGAGCAGGGCGTGCTGTCCTTCTGGAGGGGCCACCTGGCCAATGTCATTCGCTACTTCCCCACACAAGCCCTCAACCTGACCTTCAAGGATAAGTACAAGCAGATCTTTTGGGGGTGGGGCGGGGGAGGGGACATGGATAGGCACACGCAGTTGAGTTATTTTGCCTGTGATCTGGCCTTAGGTGGCGCACCTGGAGCCACCTGTCTCTGCTTTGTCTCTCCCCCCCCCCCCCCACCGGATTTTGCCAGAACCTGAGTGGCAGCCGATGTGGGGAAGTCCAGAATGAGCAGGAGTTCAAAGGCCTAGGAGACTGGTAAAGATGACCGAGTCTGACGGCATCCAGGGCCCGGACCACGGCTTCAGTGTCTTGGTGCAGGGCACCACCATTGTCTAACGGGCAATGACAAAGGCATGTTCCTGAACCCCAGGAACACCCCCACTGTGGTGAACTGGTAGACCCTCCAGACTGTGGCAGCCATGACGGGCAGGATCTCCTCCTACCCCTTGGACACTGTGCAGTTGCAGACGATGAGGCAGTTGCGGTACAAAGGAGCTGACATCATGTACAGGGGGGCCCTTGACTTCTGGTGGAAGTCTTCAAGGACAAAGGGGGCAAAGCCTTCTTCAAGGGTGCATGGTCCATGTCCTGAGGGGTGTGGGGGTGCCTTCGTGCTGGTTCTGTTGAGGAGCTGAAGAAAGTGCCTCCACCAGACACGGGGACCAAGGCCATCATGTGGAATACTTCTATTAGGGACCACTGACGTCCGAGGAATGCCAGTGTCCTTGTCCCGGCCACATCATGTATAGAGGACTGGGGAACGTTCTAAAAGGGGCTCATTGTGATCGACCGTTGGCACCAGGTCCATATATGATTGTTGGGGGAGGGCGTGGGGAGGGGAATTAGAACATCTTCGTGAGTCCACCGGGAGGCAGCTGTGCCACACCGACTTTAGCGTCCAGGTGCTTGTGGGATCTCAGCTGTGTAAGTATTTATTTAAAAAAGAATCGTGTCTCTGTTTGTACTTAAGCACTATTCTCTTTTGCACAGCCGAATATTTGCAATTATGTTTCATGGTTGGATGCAAAACCATAAAAAATGGGACACAGAGAAAAACAAAACAAAACAAAACTCTTGTTTGGACAAGAGTAGTCCGAGGGTCTTGGAGGTGGGGGCTGCGGGCTACATGGTGTAAGCATCCCTGAACTGGAAACTACAGCCTTGGGCTCCAGTGAACATAGGGTGCTGTCAAGTTACTTAATTGGCTAGAACCTCTGACTCAGGAAAAATGTGCTTACACAATTGCTATCTGCCCCACTGGATTTTTACTTTTGAGGAATAATATATTTGAAAGTACCTTGAAAATTATTAAGCTTTATCATTCCAATTAAAAATTGACGGGAACTTTTTGCAATCTTTTCAAATTTGAAGATATTATTTATGTTATAACTCCACTGGGTGGCAGTATTTCACTTGTTCCCTACTATAATTCTATAGTTTGTATATAATCCCCCCAAAAAAGAATTTAATCACAATCTCATTCTCTCTCAGTCTTATCTTTCCACTTTTTCATCCTGTGCATTCCCTATCTCCCAAACAATTCCGAGAAATAGTTACCATTCATTGAAAAGAGATTTAATGACCTAAATGTGAGGACAGTCACCCTAAGGAGCAATTTGTCCAAAACTTCTGCTTCATTTAGGAAGAAGTGTTAGATAGCTTAATTTTGCTCAGAAGTAAGCAGATTACTTTGATGTAGGTAATTAAAACCAGTTGAAAATCACCTACAAAATTTTGCCACTGGCTCTTTTGTGAATGCTTTAACAATTAAAAAAAACAACTCATGGACGTTTTTGACTGATATTATCACGGATGCTTATTTTATCCTGTGTATCATAAGATCATAAAGTTGTGCTGATCCCTTTGATGTCTGTGACATGATTGAGAAAAACTTTATGTGGATCCTTATCAGCTAACTTTGTGTCAGAATTTCTTAGAGAATTAATTCTACAAGATGAGTTAAATAAGACAAGTGCCCATATAAAGCTTGGTAAGCGATTCCTTGCTGACTTCTGTTAATACTGAGTCTTCAGTGTAAGTGGCAGGCTAGGTCTGCTAGAGTAGTCTTGTTCTGTAGCATGGAAAAAATAAAAATTCTTCAGCAACATGGTGGAATGCTAGTTTTCACTTGTAAGGAGACCCACCAATGCGATTTTTAAATGGCTACAAAGACTACATTCTGCATAAGAGAAAGCAGCTAGATGCTTTGGAAAAATTAGGCTGTTGAAAAGCCACTTATAAAACTTGATGTAGATAGAGAAATCTTCATTTTTAATGTTTTTTAAAAATTTTTTTAATTTTTGAGATGCAGAGAGAGATAGCACAAGCAGGAGAGGGTCAGAGAGAGGATGATACATAGAATCCAAAGCAGGCTCCAGGCTCTGAGCTGTCAGCACAGAACCAGACGTGGGGCTCGAACCCATGAACCATGAGATCATGACCTGAGCCAAAGCCGGACGCCTAACCGACTGAGCCACCCAGGTGCTCCCAAATCTTCATTTTTAAATGGTGATACTTGATAGTTAATTTAAATTTTGTGCCAAATAGTTACTATTAAATAATTAACTATTAATAGTGACCATTAAATAGTTAATTTAAATTTTTGCTCCTTTCAGGGAGGAATAAAAAGAATAAGTTAAAAAATTTGTCTAAAGTTGAATTGATATGTTAATGAAAATTTCATTTCTTTCCCTGATGGTCATAATTAAAGCACAATTCCTTCTTCCACTATACATAATAATGATAAGCTGTATGCACTGTGTGCATGAGCATTTAAAAACATTTTTGAGGAGCACCTGGGTGGTTCAGTCAGTTAGGTATACAACTTTGGCTCAGGTTAGATCTCACAGCTCATGAGTTCAAGTCCCATATCAAGATCTGTGCTGACAGCCCAGAGCCTGGAGCCTGCTTCTGATTCTGAGTCTCCCTCTCTCTCTGCCTCTCCCCTGCTCACGCTCTCTCTCTCAAAAATAATTAAATATTAAAAAAATTTTTTTAATTGAGGAAGATTATCTGTAGCTTTTCACTGATTCTCAAAAGGATTTATGATCCACAAAAAGGAAAAAAACCTTGATATTTCACCATTATTATATATATTTAAGTAGCTTTAAAATTGCTTTAGAAGTCTTACCTCATCAAATAATAATCCAAATTTGTACAAGGGGAAAAATGGAGGAACGGTGCATCTTAATTTCAGTAATGAATTTTAGAAAAATTTCCCAATTTTTTTGTCTGCAAATTGGAAAGTGACTGGCTGGCTAATAGATAAGTTAGGTGGATTTATGCTAGTTGAACAACTGACTGATGAGCCAGTAGAACATGAGGGTGAGTGCAAGTGGCTTTTTACAAGTCACTTTATTCTAGATTTTTCCCTGCTAAATCTTTTTATCAGGAATTTAGGAAGCATGCTTATAAAATTTCCTGATAAGAGATAAACTGGGAGAGATAGTAGCTATTTTGTTTGAAAGAAGCAGTATTCAAAATATGAAGTCCCCAAAGTAAGAATAAACCAACAGGAAGAAAATAAAATCAAGTTGTATATTTACACTAATAAGCTATTTTTAAAAATAGAGAACTAAGAGAAATTTGCCTTGAGAACAATTCAAAGTAAAAAGATTTGGGTGTTTCAGTTAGTTTTAGGGAGAAGCTGAATGGTTTGGGCAGAAATTGGTCTGCATTAAAAATTTTTTTAATGTTTTTTATTTATTTGTGAGAGACAGAGAAAGACTGTGCGAGCAGGGGAGGGTCAGAGAGAGGGAGACACAGACTCTGAAGCAGGCTCCAACATGGGGCTCGAACCCATGAACCGTGAGATCGTGACCTGAGCCGAAGCTGGATGCTTAACCAACTGAGACACCCAGGCACCCCATGGTCTGCATTTATAAACTAGGTGGATTCTTGGAAAAATCAGTGGTCTGATCTTTGGAACACGTGAGCTCATGTGGAGTCACTCTTATTGTAGATTTGTCGTGAGACATATTGGTCTGGACAAAGCTGTTGTTAAAACAACTTGAACTCAGTTTAGGGGTACATCTGTTTTAGAATCAGCGTGCAGTTTTCAAACTGACCAGAAGGCCTGGAAGAGATATGAGAGGAATAGTAGTTAGGATGTCTTACTGAACACCAACTGTGGCAGGTGTGTGAGTGGATTATCTAATGGGAATCTCTCACAACGACCCTGTGAAGGAAACAGTACCAGGATTCCTTTTTCACAAATGAGACAGTGGAGGCACAGATTGCTTTAATAGATTTCTCATTCCTGTTGACAGACAGTGATTTCTTATAACTTGGAGTGGAGTCCCAGTCTGGATCAGGAGCCCATGCCTTTCACTGTTCTAATATACTGCCTCACAGAAGAGGAGGGTTAGGAAGCCAACAGGGGAAATATTGAACAAAGAGCGGTCACTCTGTGAGTGATATAGGCAGGTGAAGCAAGATGGAAAATGAATCTGACAGGAGGTGACTTCAGTTCAAGTTTTTTTTAGTGGACTGTTGAGGGCAGATGTCAGATTGTAGTGCCCTGGAGATCGAATATTGAAGAAGGTCTGTTTGGTGAGGACAGGGAAAGGGAAGCTTATGAGAGATGAAGGCAGGGCAGCCCACAGGAAAACTGGAAGATGAGGATGGGGAAGGTGCATGGCTAGAAGCAAAAGGAGGAGATTTTGTGTTAATGCAAAGAGGTTTTACAAACCAAACATCAAGAACTGGACAAACAGCTGGCTCCTCTCTCTCTCTCTGTCTTTTGGGCAATTTTCAAGTTTGTGAAGTACATGAAAATGATTTCACTTTTACTGTCGATTTATTTAAAAATACTTTACAATTCAAATGTAATGCATTGGGTACTTTTGAATAAAATCAAGTAGAGACATGTAATACCTAAACAAATGTGGCTCCTCCTCCAAAATGGTTTGCTGGAACAAGATGACATGATCAGGCCCATCATAGGCCCTATCAGTGGCCTAATTAGTATTTGTCCATCCGCCCCCCCCCCCACTTTCCTTTTCTGATTTGTTTCCATAGCACTTGGATGAATCATTAGTGCTTTAACTCCAGTGGCACTCCTACCCCCCTAGGGCTAGCAATTGTGTCACGTAGTTCTGGCTAATGAGATGTAAGAAGTTTTTTAGGTGTCCCCCGGGAGAGCTTTCACTTTTTTCATGAAAAGGAACCTAGGCCCCTCCTTCTCTTTTATGGCTGGGAAGTGGAGTGTCCCTCCAGACATAATGCCTAGAGATCAGCCTTTGAATATGAGGTGGCAAATATGACAACATGGTCAATGTGTGAAGGATGGCAAAGCGACATTTCAAAAGCACTTGGTATTACATCAGTTCCTGGCTGCCTGGCTTTATACTTCTTCTTATGACAGAGATAGACCTGTATTTGTTGAAGTCACTATTGGTCAGATTTTCTGTTGCTTGCAATCAGACAAAGTCCTGAGACAAGCAAAACCCTTTTTCAACTATTTCTTATACAGATGTAGTCTATGTTTATGGCTATGGTAACTTCTAAGATAATGTCTCTGATTGGCTCTCTTTTCTTTTTATCTTTTACAGCCTATAATATCTCATTAATATCACATTTAAAACAATGTGGCTTATCAATTTCAGAAACAATTTGGTCTTTAAAAATTATATTTAACTAGTCTCTTCTCTATTTCAATTAGCTGTATATTTTTAGCTTCATTCCAGTAACTAGAATAGTGCCTACATGATGTTTGCATCAACTCTGTAATATCAAAAAATACTTTTGCTGTGGAGGAAAGCAAAGCACAAAGCTGCCAGAGATGGTGTTCACTTCAGAACTAGATCAGGGAATGTTTTATTAAACCATTTGCTTCACACTCTAGAAAATCTTAATCAAAGAGAGATTTTTATGCCAAACATTTACTTACTATGAAACCGCTAAAATGTGTGTCTGCTTCGTTAGGAGGAGGTTAAATGTAAAATAGTCCTCAAAGTTCTTCAGAGTTCCTGGGATGAATATGATTATGTTGTGTTATTTGCATGTAAATGTTCTCACTCTTGAGATATGCCTTCTAGGGAAGGTGATAACCTTCTGCTTCAACATTATTTGTCCGAAAGTACACAAAGGTGATCTGGGAGCTTATAGTGGGGGTGAAGGTATGAAAAACAAAGGGGCCAAATCTGGTTGGAAGCATTTTCTTCTATATAGTGAGTCTAATACTAATATAGATACTTTCTCTATTTTTAGAATGTGACTTGGATTTGTGTTCCATTGATGAAACACGATAAAATTTCTAGTCAATTCTGGGAATGCTATAGAGAGAAAAATTGACCTGCCAATTTACAAACAGCAAAAGTCTAGACACTACTATAAAAATTGTTTAAATGACAGTGGGAAAATCAACATTAAAAATTATTAGAGCAATTAAGCAAAAATGTATTAAACACATGAATAAGCATCTCCACATGTGACACAGAAAGTAAATGCAGTATCCGGCAAATATATCCAATTATGCAGAGATGGAGCATTTTAATATACTGATGTGCTTGTTTAATCCCTTGAGTCATGGCATAATTAGCTACCAAAAGATTTGATCACTTCAAATCAGATGGTCCAATCTTTTGGCTTTTCTCTAGACTATCATCACATTGAATGAATTATTAATAATTCAGTCTTGATGCTTTGAGTAAAGCCCATTAATAACAATCTTAGTTTCAGATTTTCCCTTAAAATTTTATAAGAAGGAGAGCTCTGTTATTACATTTAAATTTAAATGGAAGTATAATTGCCTGGTAATGCCATTGTTTGGGATACTTTTCAAGAGAAGCTTCAATTCTTGAGATGCTTCCCATTTTGAGATGTGTGTATCATTATGAATCCCTAATTAGTGTAAATCTTCCACAGTAAAAAATAATCTGAGTTCTTAAATAATGGGTAGAGAAGTGGTTGTTCTGTTTTCTGCTTTTTCAAGTCAGTCATTTTACTGTGCTTGCTTTAGAATTTGGTTAGTGGTATGAACCTCCGTGAGTCTGTATGGTGTTGTCTCTCAACCCACTGTAATAAACAGATTTGTCGCTATTATCTATTTCCTGCCTTGAATCATACTAATTCCTGCATTTGCTCCCTGTTATGTATCCAGAGCGTACCCTGTCGTCAGTCACAACCTGAGAGCCATCCCTCCATTACAAATCCTTTCTTGGTAATTCCGGCGCACACTGATGCAGCCATCACCACTTAGTCTTCCACATCCGTGTACACATCATAAATCTATCATAGTTTTCTTTCTCAGTGGGCCAGTTGCTCCTTAAAATATATCTCTACATAACATGTCAGTCACCACACATTGAAAATGGCATTGGAAAGGAAGCCTATTTGCCATTCTTGAATATTCTGTTTATGCGTTCGTATTTTATCATATGGTTTTACAGTTATTTTCATAACTTAAGGTAGCTTTGTTTCATTAACTACTTGCTTTGTGTAACCTTTGTATAATTAACACGGGTCCATTCATTGGGAATCATGTTTTAAGTTTCATTTTTCAACCTCAGTTTACCACAGGGCTGGATACATAAGCTCGCGGTCATACTTGGATATGTATTAAACTCTAGGATATTTCTTGTATATGAGTGCATTACTCTGCTTGTGCTGCTGTTGCAAAATATTATTGATCGGTGTCTTAAATGACAGAGATTTGTTTTCTCATAGCTCTGGGAGCTGAAAGTCTTAGATCAGAGAGCCATCAAATTTGGAGTCCGGTGAGAACTTCTTTTCTGGCTTGCGGATGGCTGCCTTCTCTCTCGCGTATCCACACACTGCTTGTTCTGTGTGTGTGTGTCTGGAGAGAGATCTCTGGTGTCTCTTCCCCTGTTTGTAAAGACAGGAGTCCTACTGGTTTAGCACCTCACCCTTATGATCTCGTTTAATCTTAATTATCTCCTTAAAAGCCTTATATCCAGATACAGTCCATGTTGGGGTTTTAGAGCTTCAACATATAAATTTGGGTGGAATATAGTTTTATAACAATAAGCTATTAAATTATTAGTAAATTTTTTAAGAAACGAGCTATTGAATTTTTCTTTTTCTGTAAATTTTTTTTCTGTTATATTTCTTCAACCTAGCTTGATGTAAGCCTCCATTTCACCCATATTTTTCTGTACTCATGGAAGTTTTCCCTTCTAATGTTTTCTCCTTTGTATGGTTTGGCAGGTGTTAACTTTTTTGCTTAAATTCTTAGCTGGAACTGGTCAAGACTTTTCTGGGAATTTCCCCTAAGAGATCCCCTCTGGGGCTGTGGCAGAGAATGGGCCCAAGGCCAAGTTTACTAATCACTCCTGCTGCTCCCCTTTTTCTGCATACTTCAAGCTCATGTTTGAAAGGACCAACACATCGTGCCTGCCTACTAAACAACCGTCTCAAGGACTTTTGTTGATGATCTCATACGATTTGAAGCATATATGAATGGTCTTAAGTCTGATCCTTAGTGAGGCCAGATCTGTTATGTGCAGAGGTGAGGATGAGCCTGCTGACTTGTAGTTCCATCAAGCAATTGTCTTAGGGGGAGTGGCTCATTTTTGACTAAAAGGATTAGAGAGGTTTATATGTCCAGATATACAGAAAGGATGGTGTTGATGTATCCCACATTTCAACTTACTACTTGCCATAAAAATAGCAATCACCGTTAATCATCAGTTTTCTACTTTGAAAGACACACACACACAAGTGCCCACATGCACACACACACAAGTGCGTACATGCACATGCGTGTGCAGATACTCATAGATACATACCTGAGCCAAATGTTTACCTCATTACCATAATCCTGTCACATTTGATATTTTTTTCTTGGTTCTCCAAACTCTAGCCTCCTTAAGAAATAACATTTTCATATCTCTAAACCTAATTCCTGTTTTTTATCATGGCTAAGTGGGCCACTTATTTGTGTTTGTAGTTATTATTTTTAATCAAAACCCTCAGAGGTCTTTCCCAGATTTGTTAGATGGCATTTTACTGGGTTTTTCTTAGGAGTTATTTCAGCCTAAACTCTAGGGATGGCATTCTTAACTGTAGAAACCTCCTATTATTTTAATGCAATATTGTTCTACAGGACTGAGGTTTTTTTCCCTGTGCCTGAGTTAGTATAGAATTTTCTTTATATCCCTAGGTAGTCATTGATTTCCTAGGTTTCATTAGCCAAATAATGTTATTTTTTCCATTAGT
>NC_043706.1:125774230-125798401 GCF_006229205.1 Suricata suricatta | reverse complement strand
GTGTGTAGGTTCTGATATATATATATATATATATATATATATATATATATATATATATATTTATTTATTTATTTATTTATTTAATTTTAGAGAGAGAGAATCTTAAGTAGGCTCCATACTCAATGTGGAGCCCAACATGGGACTTGATCCTATGACCCTGGGATCATGACCTGAGCTGAAATAAAGAGTTGGGCACTCAACTGATTGAGCCACCCAGGCACCTCATATATATACACTCTATGGATTCTATTATATATATGTAATCAGTCCCTGTTCCTGTGAATCTGGGGGGTTGGAACCTCTCTAAGGTGCCCGTGTTAGCAGGAAAGGTTTACATCTTCATGGTCATCCTTGAGTTTGCTTTGCGGCTTCTGCTCTGCTTAGCAGATGCACCTTCTTGTGGCCCTGCTTATGTGCCCTGTTTTACATCAATTCAATGTAGGCAAGGAATCCAGTTTTTAAATAAAATTTATTAGTGGACTATCTTCTTTCTGTCCACACAAGAAATTTGTGTGTGAATGTAGTAGATAATTTTGAGGGCTTAGGAGGAGAAGAGAGGAATATTACAGGAGGGCAAACAACTTCAAATTATATATTAACATGCTTGCCTTTAACGGTCTTTGGTGTTCTCATCACAAGCTTTTGATTATCCACTTTACCTTATGTAGCTTCCCAGCTGAATTGTTTCTTCTCTTTCCTTTCTATCCATTTTATCTTTCCCTCTTAATCTTTACATCCTCCCCCCACCCCGCCCCATCCTCTCTTTCTTAATTACATCTGAGTTCTCTAGTCTATGAGGCAGTTCATCTGTCTCCCACCAGCTGCCCCAAACTCACCTATTTCCTACCATTGCATATTGCAATTTATCCAAGTGCTCAGTTGGGACAGGACCCACTCCTTTAAAGATGCAACTCACTGAACAAAAAGATTGTTTGTGTTTTATTTTGTTTTGCTTTTGCCATTGGAATAGAGTATCAAATGCTGAGAGATGGTGATGATTATACATGTTTGTACAACTTTATGCACCAATAGCTGCTGAGGTAGTAACAGATGGGGCATGAGAGAGAGATTTGATTTGGGTGAATTACTAGCTAAAATTAGAGATTGATGTGTTAGGTTCAGAATTTATATTCATGTGTTAGAAATGAAAACTTCAAAGTAGTCAAATTCCAAAGAGGATAGATTCAAATAAAATAACATATGCATAATAATTAGAATTTTAACTTTAAGTACACTACACTATCCATTAGATTTTGCTTATCTAATATAACTTGAAAACTTTTGACTTTGTAAAAAATAAACTTACTTTAACCTGAACTTTCAAACTGGTTGAACTATTTGAAGTAATGTGTTAGTTCTGATTTTAAATTCTGAGGTTTCTTTTCTGTTTTTTACGGGAGTGTCAGAAAGCAGGTCTTTTACTCCTTTACGTTTATTCACGTTATTCAAATGTGTCTTGATGAACAAATAACATGATGGTCAAATTTGCTCTAAGGAAATAGGTGTTTATTGTTAATCAATCCTTTCCTACTTTTCTGCCAATAACAGATTAGTTTATCCTACCTTAGTGAGCTGTTTGTATGCTTATTTTAAATTAATTCTCTAATGAATAATTGGCAATGACCAGCTCTAAATCTGAAAATATAATTCACTTTTATTTTGAGGTAATTGTATATTCACATATGATGGTTAGAAATAATCGGGAAAGATCCTGTGTAACTTTTATTGTTTCCCTCAGTGGTAATATTTTCATTACCATAAGGATCTTCATATTACTCTTTTATAGCCATGCCCACTTTCCCCATTCCCCCCCTTGGCAACCAGTTATCTATTCTCCATCTCTGTAAGTGTTTTCATTTCAGGAATTTTAAATACATGGAATCCTAGAGTGTATATAACTTTTGAGATTGGCATTGTTTCACTTAGGATAATTCTTTGGAAATTCACCCAGGTTGTTGCACATATCAATAGATCGTTCCTTTTTATTGCTAAATCATGGTATAGATGTGTCACAATTTGTTAAAACATTCACACACTAAAGGACATCTGGGTTGTTTCTAGCTTTTGACTATAATGAATAAAACTACTGTAAAAGTTCTTCTACAGGTTTTTGTGTGAATAAAAGTTTAGTTTCTCTGAGATAAATGCCAGGAGTACATATGGGTAGTATAGTTCTTGCAAGTTTAATTTTACATGAAATTGCCAATCATTTTCCCAGAGTGATTGTACCATTTCACATTCCCATTAGCAGTGTATGAGCTTTCCAGTTTCTCCCAGCTCTGAATACAGAAGGTATTGTTCTATTTTTGATTTTATAAAAATTAAAAAAATTAATGAGTGATATCTCATTGTGGCTTTAATTTGCATTTTCCTTAAGGTTAGTAATGTTGAACATCTTTTCAAGTACTTATTTGCCATCTGTATATCTTCTTTGGTGAACTGCCACTTCTTGTCTTTTCCCCATATTCTAATTCTATTGTTGGTTTACTTATTGTTGAGTTTTGAGAGTTCTTTAATATTCTAGATATTAGTTATTTGTTGGGTATATGGTTTGCAAGTATTTTATTCTAATCTGAACTTGTCTTGTTTTTCTCTCAACAAGGTCTTTTGCAGAACAAAAGTTTATAATTTTAATGAAATGAAATTTATAAATTTTTCATTTTTAGATTATGTTTAGTGTGAACTCTTAGAACTCTGTCCAGCCCTAAATACTGCATTTCCCCGTAATTTTTTCTGGAAGTTTACATTTAAGTCCACGATCCATTTTAAATTAATTTTTGTATAAGATGTAGAGGTTGAGTCATACAATCCATGAACATGGTATGCCTCTCCATTTATTAGATTTGCTTTGTTTTCTGTTCTAACATTTTGTGGTTTTAAGCATATAAGTTGTGTACATGTTTTTCTTAGATTTATACCTAAGTGTATGGTATTGTATTTAATTTTAATAACCAAATGTTCATTGCCAGTATATAGAAATAAAATTTATTTTGCATAATTATCTTATATCTTGTGACCTTGCTAAAATATCATATTCTAGGAATTTTTTTTAAATTAGTATGATTGTTTCCTTGGGATTTTCTTCTAGACACATGTCATATGCAGATAAGGACAGTTTTCTTTCTTTCTTTCTTCCTTTCTTCCTTTCTTTCTTTTTCTTTCTTTCTCTACATGCCTATGTTGAAGAGATTGCATAGAATTGGTATTGATTCTTCTTTAAACATTTGGTAGAATTATTCATTGAAAGCATTTGGGCTTTGAAACTTCTTTTTTGGGGGGTGTTAAAAAATTATGCATCCAATATCCTGAAAAGTTATAGGAATATTCAAATGATCTATTTCATATTCAGCAAATTGTGTTAATTTGTGTTTTGAGGATGGTTCAATTCATCTAAGTTGTCAAATTTATGTGTGTTTTGTTTTTTATAGTATTTTCTTATATTTTTGATGTCTGCAAAGTTTGTAGTGATATATCTCCCTTTTCTCTTTCCTTCTCTTCCTTCCTTCCTTCCTTCCTTCCTTCCTTCCTTCCTTCCTTCCTTTCTTTCTTTCTTTCTTTCTTTCTTTCTTTCTTTCTTTCTTTCTTTCTTTCTTTCTTTCTTCTTTCTTTTCTTTCTCCCTTTTCCTTCCTTTCTTTCTTTTATACTTTGTGCCTTTTTTCACTTTTCTTTGCCTGTCTTATTAGAGATTTGCCAGTCTTAATGATCTTTTCAACAAACCAGCTCTTTGTTTCACTGATTTTCTCTAATGTTTTTTAGTTTTAATTTAATTGATTTCCATTCTTATCTTAATTATTGCTTTCCTTGCATTTGCTTTGGATTTATTTTGTTCTTTTTTTCCTAATTTCTTGAAGTGGAGCTTAAGCTTAGATAATTGATTTGAAACTTTTCTTGTTTTTACTAAATGCATTTTAGGATTTAAATTTCCTCTACAGCACTGCTTTAGCTATGTCACACATAGTATTTTGATATATGCTGTTTTAATTTTCATTTGTTGCAATGTATTTTTAATTCCTTTGAGACTTCCTTTTTGACCCATAGATTAGAAATATGTTGATTAGCTTTCCAGTATTTGAATATTTTCCCATTATCTATTATTGATTTCCAGTTTGATTCTGTTGAGGTCAGAGTATGATTTGTGTGATTTAATTCTAAAGTTTTGAGATTGTCTTATCGTCCAGGATATGATTTAGTTTTGTATATGTTATGTGCACCCTTGAAAATGTACATTCTGCTATTGTTGCATGGTATGTTCTGTAAATGTCAATTAAATTCCATTGGTTGATGGTGTTTTTGAGTTATTTTATTCTTTGCTGATTTTCTGGCTAGTTGTTCTATCAGTTGGTGAGAGAAAGTGTTGAAATTTCCAATATAATTCCAGACTTGTCTATTCTCCATTCAGTGGTCTTTGTTTTTGATTCACATAATTTGCAACTCTATTTTTTGGGACATACACATTTAGAATTCATATAGCTTCTTGATAGGTTGATACTTAAAATTTTTTTATCCATTTATATTTAAGTTAGTTAACATGCAATGTAGTATTGTTTTTTGAACATCATATAATTTCCCTCTCTATCTCTAGTAATTTTCTTTTTTCTGAAGGTTCTATTTTATATATTAACGTAATCACTTCTTTCTTTTGATTAATATTTACATGGTATGTCTTTTTCTACACTTCTACTTTCTATCATGTATATAATTTGAATTGAGTTTCTTTTAGATATCATATAATTGGTTCATTTTTTTAAAGCCCATCTGCCACTTTATTTTCATTGGTGTATTTTGTTCATTTACCTTTATAGTAATTATTGGTTATGTTAGGACTTAAGTTTGTCTTTTTTTTTGTGGTTTTAGTTTTCTCCCCTTTTGTCTTTCCTACCTTTATATGGCACGTATAGTTCATATTTGAACATTTTTTAGAATTTTATTTTGGTTTACCTACATTATACATACATAACTTATCATAGCTGACTAGTTGTCATTATTTTGCCAGTTTAAATAAAGTGGAGAAGTCTAACCTTCCTTTTTATCCTTTTGCCCTTCTCCATATAATTGTCTTAAATATTTCCTCTCTATACATGTAGAAACTCATCAGGTAGCATTATAATTTTTGTTAGAAACCTAAGAGGAGAAGGAAAGTCTATTGTTCTTACTTATATATTTGTTTACTCTGTTCATCCTCCTTGATGTTCAGTGATTTCTTTTTTGCTTCAAGATCTTCTATTAGCCATTCTTTTGAAAAGCCTACTGACATTACAATTGTTATTTTTCTCGGGCTACTTTCCTAAATTGTTATTTTTCTCAGGCTCCTTTCAAGAGTTTTTCTTTGTTTTCAGTTTTCAGAATTCTAATTATATGTAGAGGCATGGATTTCCTTGTTTTTCCTGTTTGGAATTTGCTCAGCTTCTTGAATCTGTAGGTTTATGTTTAAAACAATTTTTTAAATGTTTATTTACTTCTGAGAGACAGAGACAGAGTGTGAGCGGGGGAGGGGCAGAGAGAGATGGAGACACAGAATCTGAGGTAGAATCCAGGCTCTGAGCTGTCAGCACAGAGCCTCATGAAAGTCTCGAACTCACAGACTGTGAGATCATGACCTGAGCCAAAGTCGGACTCCCAACCAACTGAACCACCCAGGCATCCTGATGGGTTTATGTTTTTTGACAAGTTTGGGAAGTTTTTAGACATGATTTTCTCAAGTATTTTTTAGCCACACACTCTCCTCTCTTTTCAAGATTCAATTACATGAATATTAGATGTATACAGTAGTTTTTTTTTTTTTACAGTAGTTTCATTCATTATAGCCAAACCCTAGAAACAACCCAGATCTCACAGGTCTTTAAATCTCTGTTCTTTTTTTCAGTCTATTTTCTCACTGTTGCTTTGATTGATTAATTTCTATTCTATTTTTCAGCTTGCTGATTCTTTCTTCTGTTTGCTTCATTGTGTGCTTGAGCTTATCCACTGAGGTTATTATTTCAATTGTTATATTTTTCAGTCCTAAGATTTCCATTTGGTTCTTCTTTACGTCATCTATTTGTGTGTATTTGTTTGTGTGTGTGTGTGGAGACTTTCTAATATTTTCATTTGTTTCAAATGTGTTCTAATGGGCTGCTGAAGCTTAAAATCCTTTTCAGATAATTCTAACATCTCTGTCACCTTGATGTTGGCATCTTTCAAGCATTTAAAATTTTTATTTAGCTTCAGATCTTTGTGATTCTTTATGTAAGGAATGACTTTCTGTTGCAACCTGGATATTTTGATAATTATATAATGTGCTTCTGGATCTTATTGACATCTTTGGGTTTAACTGGGTCCCTCTAACACTTCTCCCATAGGAGAGTGGGGGTGCTACCCCACATTCCCCATCCCTTGACAACTGGATTGGGGATTGACCCGACTGAAGGGATTGACCTTATTATTACTGAGTGTGGTGGGAGTTCCAACTCTCCATTAGGCCTCCACTGATACTTTCTTGGTGAAAGAAATAGAAATGTTTTGTTACTTCTCCTAAAACCTGTATGTGTAAAAGTGAGTAATTCAAAAAACTGAGGATGACACAGTTGATGTTATATTAATAATTTTTCTTGAACCTTTTAATTTATGTATATTTGAGCTCCTAAATATTTGTGTTTATTTAAGTTGTAATATTTAACTTGTTGTAAGTCTATTGTACTGATCAATGGAAGCCATAGATATTATTTCTTTATTAAACCAAAAAGTAATACTTGTGCTTTGTGACAAATCCAGTGAATTCAGAGCAGTTTAGAGTAAAATGGTCCTCCCATCCTAACTCCATTCTCCAGTAATTACATTTAACAGTCAGACATGTATTCACCCAGGTTTTAGTCTCTATTTACACTTTTAACCATGTTTTCCCACCTCGTTTACCCACTCCTACTCTTTCTCTCCAACTTCTCTTTCTGTGTGTCCTTTGTAAGCTCATCCTTTTCTATCCAGCTATTAAATGTTGGGATGCTTTCAGATTTGGTTCTAGAAACCTTTTCTTCTATCAATATTGTTTTTCTTTGTGACTCATCTATATCCTTGCCTCAATTGCCATTTACACTTCGATGACTCATAAGCTTATTTTTCTAGTTCAGATCTCTGGTCTGAGTGTCTAACCAATAATGCCAACTCTGCATGTGACATCTCCTTTTGTATCTAAATGGCACTTCAAGCCCAGCATGTGAAAAACAGACTAATGATCTTCCCTTCCAACCTCTTACCGATCTCACATCTTAGTGAGTGGTACGACTATGTATTGAGCTATATTTGCCAGAGGCCTAGGGGCACTGTTGCTTCCCCTTTTCCTTCACCTCCCATACCCAGCTAATCACCATTCCTGTGGCTTTTCCTTCCTGAATCTGCCCACTTCCTTTTCTACCTCCAGGCTTTCATCATCTCCTGCCTAGGCTAATGAAGTCATTTCCTAAATGGACTTTTTTGCTTTAATCTCATTGCATTTGAAATAATTCTTTATTCTGTAATGAGAGATACTTTCAAAATAAAAATTTGATCATGTTGCCAGCCTACTTAAAATATTTCAATTTTTACTGCTCTTATGGTAAATACCTAAATCCTTAACATGACTTAGCCTAGTGTGGATCATGTCCTTGACAATCAGTAAATATTTGTGGAAAAATGAATGGATGAACTTACATAGTTTAGAGTGTTTGCTATTAAAATAGTACTGTTAACATGTGTATCTCTATGTATCATTTTCTACTCTTGTTATATTTCTATTTTATATATTTCTAGAAATGGGGCTGCTAGTATGGTTTGGTTCTCATCTATTAAATATCAAGGGTAAAGGAGAAATTGGTGTAATGCCTTGTAGTCATCAAGAGAAAAAGAGAAGTCTGATCTAGGAAGATCAGTGATGATTTATTAAGGGAGCAGTCTTGTACCTTCTATTGGATGGGAGGGGGGAGTTATACCCTAAAGAATCGCCCAATGACTTAAGAACTTTTTGTTGTTGAGATTTCATGCCATATAACTTTAGATAAAATATTTTGTAAGACAGAGCAAAGAACAAATGAGCCAGATTTTCATATTTGTAGCAAATGTGACTTACTCCTATTTTTATTTGGCTTACTTTTTTTTTTTTTTTATTAAAGACAATCTATGGAAACTAGGTTGTTTAAGGAAAGGAGTGATTTGAAATAGGGTGGTCACATAAGAAGGGTGAATAGAAATAATGTACAAATTATAATTTTCATAGAAATAGAGGATCTGTTTACTACTACAGTAGATACTGGGCAGAATGTGATGTAGACAAATAGTGTTTTCAGAGACATGTTTTTCCATCTCTGTCTCTTTTGGCTTACTCCATGGAAGGAAGGTGGTGTGTGCTGGTGTTGGTGAAGTAGGTAGAAAACAGGATGAAGGTATCAGGTGCCTAAAGATGGGGGACTAGGAGTATCAGTTTGCTACTGTAGTGTTGTACTTACTAGTTTTATGACCTGGGGCAAAGTAGCTAATCTCTAGGATACTAAGTGTCCCATCTGAAAATAGTACCAACCACTGATTTACATGCAAAGTAGGTTGGATGTGATAATTTGCTTTATTATTTATTTAAAAAATTCATTTGTTTGAGATGATACTAAAATATTACTGATTTTAGTTATGAATTTGCATACCAGAAAGATAAAAAGGCTGCAAAATGACTCACAATGGGCAATTAGGGCACTGAGAGGTAACCATAAAACTCTGAGAGTTAATATGCTTTTGGAAATATGCTTTTGTTCAAAGGGAGGATAGAACTCTATGACATTCATATGTAACTCTACAGATTTTTTCTGTTTCTCCCCTTACTCTAGCCTATTTTTATTCATACTGAAATGTGTAGATTAAGCAGCTTTATATTTATTTTCTTCTTCCTGTTAATTTTGCATTAGTAGTTTGTGGCTGTTTAAGCAAAACATTGGTTTAATTGCTCTGTTTGTCATTTCTTCTTGTTCCAGGCAATGGACCTCACCACGACCGTTGCTGTATTTATAATGAAAGCAACTTGGTGGATGGTGTTTATTGTCTCCCAATAGGACACTGGATTGAGGCCACTGGGCACACCAATGAGATGAAGCACACAACAGACTTCTATTTTAATATTGCAGGCCACCAAGCCATGCACTATTCAAGGTAAAAATAGTGCCATGTTTATAAGCATAAAAGTAGGCCGAGAGGTAATATTAGGACAATGGAAGTGTTTACTGTGTTCAAAACAGCAGTGTCTCCCTTTGGAGAGGTATGTGGGCCTGCAGTTAAAGAGAGAAATTATAGTGAATCACTGCGTGAGGTTTTCTGGTTCCAGATGTGAAGGATCCTTTTTATAGAATTCTTTTATTAATTACATAATCTGGCGCCGACGTATTTTGAGCAGACTATAGTTGGCCAGTCTTTGTACTTGCATAGTGGATCCTAGATCAGCATTTATGTCTTTTATGCTACTGACCAACAGTGAAACAAAAAACTGGTGTCTCTTTATAAACTTTTATTCAGAAGTATATATGTAAATATAGACATAAAATTAGATCCGATGTGATCATTTGCTATATTACTTAATAATATATTTATTTTTTGTTTATGTAATTGTTAGGTCAGCAATATGTGCCATAATAAAATTTAAAACACTAAAGAGGCTGCTAACTGAAAGTCAGGTTCAGTACACTTTCCTTCATTTCCTCTCATCAGAAGTAATTATTTCCAATGATTTGGATTACGGTTAGTTTTTCTGGAGATTAAATTCACGTCTTAAATAATATTCATATCGTGTATCAATTCATATAATGTATAATTCATATGATGTGTCAATTTAAAAGTAGCTATTATTTCCTATCTATGGCATGAGAGATATTTAGCTCACTTATATTTGTTCTCTTTCTCCACTCCCAGTGCCTACCAGCTCATTAAAAAGATTCCTTTGTTATTTGACTTCATAAAATTTTGACGATGCTTCTTGATTTCTGACTGGTTAAGTCAGAGATTTATTGTCCTGTGTTTTCCTCCACATCCACTTCCACCTGTTAACTCCTACTTGGCATTACTTTCACCTTCTCAAGGTTTATAGAATTTACACTTAATTTACTAAGTATAAGTAAATCTTTTATAATTTGAAGATTTAAAAATGGAAATCAATATTCAACATTTAAAATATCATGTAAATATTATTTACTGTGGACCATGCAGTCTTTGTGCCATAGACAAAGAGAGAATTTTCATCTTCTTAAAAACTGTATTGTTTTGGGGATCTTGGGTGGCTCAGTTGGTTTAGCATCCGACTTTGGCTCAGGTCATGATCTCAAGTTCATGAGTTTGAGCCCCACGTTAGGCTCTGTGCTGACAGCTCTGAGCCTCAACCCTGCTTTAGATTCTGTGCCTCCCTCTCTCTCTGCCCCTCCCTGGCTCACTCACACTCTGTCTCTTCTCTCTATTTCTCTCAAAAATGAATAAAAGAAACATTTAAAAAATTTGTATTGCTTTGAATGAGAGATATATTTAATACAAACAGGGTTGTGAGTGGTAATATGAGTATGGTAATACTTCATCATAGTATTAGGGAATTCATGTTCTTGGACACACCATTCTTGTAAATCCACCCTAGATGTTGGCCTTGTTGATGGACTGAAGGCAGCGCATGAGGAGAGGAGTTAAGCATGACTTATGGCTTTATGGCCTGAACAACCAGATTAATGGTATTGCTCTTTATTGATATGGGGAAGACAAGGAGATGAGCAGACTAGAGTATGGCTTGAGATAACAATTCTGTTGTTGGCATATTACATTTGAAAAGTAGGTTTGATTGCAGATAGGAAATCAATTTGCTATCTGGATGTTTACAGAGAGGTTGGGAGTGGACAGATAAAATTGGGGTTATCAATATATAGGTGACATCTAAGTAATGAGTTTCGATGGAATCATTTAGTGAATGAGTGAAATATAGAAGAGAAAAAGAAATAAGGGAAAATAATAATCCCATGGATCCATATAATTTAGAGATCAAAGATAAGAGGATCCAGAGAAAAGAATTGAAAAGAAGCATCTGTTGAGATGGTTTTTATTTGTATTTCCCTGATGATGAGTGATGTTGAGTATCTTTTTATATGTCTGTTGGCCGTCTAGATGTCATCTTTGGAAAAGTGTCCTATTCATGTCTTCTGCTCATTTCTTCACTGGATCAAATGTTTTTTGGGTGTTGAGTTTGTAAGTTCTTTATAGATTTTGGATACTAACCATTTATCTAATATGTCACATGCAAATCTCTTTCCCATTCAGTCAGTTACCTTTTAGTTTTGTTGATTGTTTCCTTTGCAGTGCAGAAGTTTTTTTTATCTTGATGAGGTTCCAATAGTTCATTTTTACTTTTATTTCCCTTGCCTTTGGTGACATCATGAGTAATAGATTGCTGTGGCTGAGGTCAAAGAGGTTATTGCCTGTTTTCTCCTCTAGGGTTTTGATGGTTTCCTGTCTCACATTTAGGTCTTTCATCCATTTTGGGTTTATTTTTGTGTATGGTATAAGAAAGTGGTCCAGTTTCATTCTTCTGCATGTTGTCCAGTTCTCCCAGTGCCATTTGCTAAAAAGGCTGTCTTTTTTCCCTTAAAAAGGGGACCATCTCTTTCCTGCTTTGTCAAAGAGTAGTTAGCTATGCAATCTGTGGGTTCAATTTTGGATTCTCTATTCTACTCCTTTGGTCTATGTGTCTGTATTTGTGCCAATACTATACTGTCTTGAGGATTACAGCATTGTAGTAGAGGCTAAAGTCCAGGATTGTGATGCCTCCTGCTTTGTTTTTCTTTTTCAACATTACTTGGCTATTTGGAGTCTTTTGTGGTTCCATATAAATTTTAGGATTGTTTGTTTTAGTTTTGAGAAGAATGCTGGTGCAATTTTGATTGGGATTGCATTCAATGTATAGCTTGCTTTTAGTAGTATTGACATTTTAACAATATTTTTTCTTCCAATCTATGATCATGTGTTGTTTTTCCATTTGTTTGTGTCTTCTTCAGATTCTTTCATAAGTTTTCTACATATAGATCTTTTATCTTTGGTTAGGTTTATTCCTAGGTATTTTATGGTTCTTGCTGCAATTGTAAATGGGATCCATTTCTTGATTTCTCTTTCTGTTCTTTCATTATTGGTGTAAAGAAACAACTCATTTCTTTACATTGATTTTGTATCCTGCAACTCTGCTAAATTCATGTGTCAGTTCTAGTAGCTTTTTGGTGGAGTCTTTTGGCTTTTCCATGTAGAGTATCATGTCGTCTGCAAAAAGTGAAAGTTTGATTTTTTTCTTTGCCAATTTGGATTTCTTTTATTTCATTTTGTTGTCTGATTGCTGAGGCTATGACTTCTAGCACTATGTTAAACAACAGTATGAGAGTGGACATCCTTGTCATGTTCCCGATCTCAGGGAGAAAGCCCTCAGTTTTTCCTCATTAAGGATAATATTAGCTATAGGCTTTCCATATATGGCTTTTATGATGTTAAGGTATGTTCCTTCTATCCTTTCTTGAGGTTTTTATTAAGAAAGGATGCTATATTTTGTCAAATGCTTTTTTTGCATATATTGTGAGGATCATATGGTTCTTACACTTTTTTCTATGAATGTTATGTATTACATTGATTGATTTGTGAATGTTGAACCAGCTGGCATCCCAGGAATGAATCCCACTTGATCATGGTGAGTAATTCTTTTTATATGATGTTGAATTTGATTTGCTAGTATCTTGTTGAGAATTTTTACATCCACGTTCATCAGGGATATTGGCCTGTAATTATCCTTTTTTGTGGGGATCTTTGGTTTTTAAATCAAGATAATGCTGGCTTCATATAATGTCTGAAAGCTTTCCTTCCATTTCAAGTTTTTTGAACAGCTTGAGAAGGATACGTATTAACTCTGTTTTAAATGTCCGGTACAATTTCCCTGGAAGCCATCTGGCCCAGGGCTCTTATTCATTGGGAGATTTTTGATAACTGATTCAATTTCTTTGCTGATTATGGGTCTGTTCAAATGTTCTGTTTCTTCCTGTTTGAGTTTTGGTTGTATGTTGGTATCTAAGAATTTGTCATTTCTTCCAGCTTGTCCAGTTTGTTGGCATATAATTTTTCATCGTATTCTCTAATTATTGTTTATATATCTGTGGTTTTGGTTGTGATCTCTCCTCTTTCATTTGTGATTTTATCTATTTGGCTTCTCTTTCTTTTCTTTTTGAGAAGTCTGGCTAGGGGTTTGTCAACTTTGTTTATTTTTTCAAAAAACAACCAGCTGTTAGATTCATCGATCTTTTCTACTGTTTTATTGGATTCTATATTGCTCATTTCTGCTCTAATCGTTATTATTTCTCTTCTTCTGCTGGCTTTGGGGTTTCTTTGCTGTTCTCCTTTGAGTCCCTTTAGGTGTGTGGTTAGGTTTTGTATTTGGGATTTTCTTGTTGCTTGAGATAGGCCTAGATTGCAGTGTATTTTCTCTTTAGGACTGCCTTTGCTGCATCTTGGATTTATATCTTATTCTGGACTTTTAAAAAATATTTTCACTTTTTGGTTTTATTGCTTTAAATTTTTGGAGACTTCATTTTATTTCTTCCAACTCACCTAACTTTTTTCCTTAATTTTGATAATTGTATTCTTAATTTTCATGGACTCTTATTTATTTTGTTATTCCCTTACTGTGTATTAGTTTATTCTAGTTATTGAATGGATATCTTCTTGAGTTTTTCTTATAATACTATAAAGAATGATTTGAAGTCCTCTTACCTTACTGGAATTATCTTGTTTCCTTCAGAATCAGTTGTTCTCTCCTCATTTTGACTTTTCTCTTTTTTGTTCTTAGTTTTAAAGCATTGTTTTTGTTTCTTGTTTTTCCCTGAGAGAGACACAGAGCCCAAACCAGGGAGGGGCAGAGAGAGAGGGAGATACAGAATCTGAAACAGGCTCCAGGCCCTGAGCTGTTAGCACACAGCCCAACATGGGGCTCAAACTAACGAACTGCAAGATCATAACCTGAGCTGAAGTCAAACTATTAACTGCCTAAGCTACCTACGTGCCCCTTTAGTTGTTAATTTTATATAAAACTGGAAATTCTTAGTTGTTCACATTTATTAATAGAAAGAGTAGGTTGACTATTAAATTTGTTGGATATGAGTTTCCTCTGCCATCACTAGCTTCTCTCCCTATAACAGTGTTGGCCCAAGCTGTGTGCCTGTGGGCGGATCGTGTCTCCCTGAGTAGAACAGAAGCAGACAATCAGCCTGGTCACTATGGCTACCCCACTCTGAAAGAAAAGATGAGGAGGACGCATTTGGAGCACACCTCTCACTCTGAGAGTCTTTGCTCCCCATGTAGATGTTTCAATTTTTTTAAGGAGGGGGGGAGAGGGAGAGTGGGGGAGAGGAAGAGAGAAAGGGAGAGGAAGAATCCCTTGGAGTCTCAATGCTGTCAGCACAGAGCCTGATGCACAGGGGTGACCTTGTGAATTGTGAGATCATGACCCGAGCAGAAATCATGAATCAGGTACTTAACCAGCCGAGCCACCCAGGAGCCCCAGATGTTTCAATATTTAAAGAAGGTATTTCTTCACATATAGTACCATAGGTGTATGTGGGATACATATGAATCATATTCTCATAGTTTATTCGCAGTTCATGCAAAAGAGATTAAATTTAAAAATTTTCTTTAGGGGCACCTGGGTGGCCCGTTCAGTTGCTTGCCTTTGGCTCAGGTCATGATCTCGTGGTTCGTGGTTCTGAGCTCCGTATAGCGCTCTCACTGTCAGCATGAGCCTGTTTCGTATCCTCTGTCTCCCTCTCTCTCTGACCTGCTTGTGCTCTCTCTTTCTCAAAAATAAGTAAACTTTTAACAGTTTTTCTTTATTAAAATTTTTAAAAATGTTTACTTATTTTACAGAGAGAGAGAGAGAGAGAGTCGGAGTGTGAGTGGGCGAGGGGCAGAGAGAGACGGAGACACAGAATCCGAGACAGGCTCCAGGCTCTGTGCTGACAGCTCAGAGCCCAGCATGGAGCTCGAACCCACTATGAGATCATAACCTGAGCTGAATTCAGATGTTTAACTGGCCAAGCCACCCAGGTGTCCCCCCAAATATTTCTTTAAAGCAACTTAGTTTTACATCTAAGTCTATTCTACTGAATTCCCAGAAATTCAACTTGTTGAATACACACACATATACTTATATATAGAATATATGTATATAATATATAAACATATATACATTTGTGTGTATATATGTGTATATATGTCATATATACACATGTATATTTGTATGTATATATATGTATTCATATATATATTTGCATATATATATAATACCCATCTGTTGAAAGTTGTTTATCACAAATTGCTGTTGAATTTAGTTATGCTTTTCTTGCATTTTATATGTATATATTTATACCTCAGAAGGATAATATTAGGTTGAAATAATATATAATATGTATATGAAAATATATAATACATAAGTAACACATATAATGTAGAACAAACATATTTATACATGAAGTATATATGTAATACATAATACACACAGAAACACATACCTATTTACATATATAAATGGGATAAAATTTCAGAATTATTATTTTGATAGTTTTGAACTAAATAATGATATTCTTTCTTCCTCTATTTATTTATCTCTATAACACAGACAACTGGGCACTTGAGAAAAAACCTCAATTGTTTATAAAGGACCTGGAGCCATATTTTTACTTTTAAAGCATTCTATTACTTCCAAGATTTCTCACACTTCAGTTCCAAAGTCATCTACTTGAAAATTAGTTGGGTGGTATGATTTAAAAATTTCTTTAAATTGAGACATATCTGGACTGGGCTCCACAGCTCAGGGGTTAGAGCACTGGTCTTGTAAATTGAGGCATATTTGACATATGGCACATTACTTTCAGGTATACAACAATATGATTTAATATTTATATGCACTGGGAAATGATCACCACGATAAATCTTGCTTCCCCTGTCACTATATAAAGTTACATAGCATACATACAATATTATTGACTGTAGTCACCATGCTGCACATTACGTCCCTATAACTTTTTATTTATTTTATGACTGTAAGTTTGCACTTTTAACACTTCTCTCCCAATTCACCCCACCTCCCAAACCCTCTCCTATTTGGCAACTGTCAATCTATTCTCTTCATCTATGAGTTATGTTTTGTTTATTTGTTTTGTTTTTTAGATTGTACATCTAAGTGAAATCATAGAGTTTGTCTCTTCCTTATTTCACTCAGCATACTGTTATGTTCCATCTTTGTTGTGGCAAATGCATATTTGATTATTTTTTATGGCTGAATACTGTTTCATAGTGGGTGTGTGTATATTGTGTGTGTGTGTGTGTGTGTGTGTGTGTGTGTGTGTGTGATCACATGTTTATCTATTCATGCCTCAACAGTCACTGGTTGTTTCCATATCTTGACTGTTGTGAATAATACTGCAATGAACATATGGATGAATATATGTTTTTGAATTTGTGTTTTAATTTTTCTCCAGATAAATAACCAGAAGTGGAATTGGTAGATCATGTGGTGGTTCTATTTTTAGTTATTTTTTAAAATTTATATTAGAGAGAGAGTGCAGAGGAGAAAGTCAGAGGGAGAGAGAGAGAGAAAGACCCCCAAGCAGGCTCCACGTTCAGCATAGAGCCTGACATGGGCTTGATCTTATGACTCTGGGATCATGATATGAGCTGAAATTGAGAGTCAGATGCTCAACCAGCTAAGCCACAGAGGCACCCCTATTTTTAGTTTTTTGAGTAATTTCCATACTGTTTTCCATAATGGTGACACAGATTTGGATTCCCACCAGCAGTGACTGGGAGTTCCCTTTTCTCTACATTCTCATCAACACTTCTTATTTCTTGTCATTTTGATACCAACCATTCTGACAGATGTTAGTATGATAGCTCACTGTGGTTTTTATTTGCATTTCCCCGATGATTAGTGGTGTTGAGCATGTTGTCATGTACTTATGGATCATCTATTTATCTTCTTTGGAAAAAATGTCTATTCAAATCTTCTGCCCATTTTTAAATTGTATTATATGAGTTCTTTATACAATTTGGGTATTAACTCCTTGTCAAATACATGATTTGCAAACATCTCCCATTCAGTAAGTTGCCCTTTCATTTTGTCGATAATTTCGTTTGTTGTGTAGAGGTTTTTAGTTTGGTATAATCACATTGTTTACTTTTGTTTTTGTTGACATTATCTTTGGAGTCAAATCCAAAAAAATATTGCCAAGAGCAGTGTCAGGGAGCTTCTTGCCTATATTTCCTTGTAGGAGTTTTATGATGTCAGGTCTTACATTCATGTCTTAAATCTATTTTGAGTTAATTTTTGTGTATAGTGTAAGATAGTGGCCCAGTTTTATTATTTTGCATGAGTCTCTCTAGTTCTCCCATTATCATTTATTGAAATGATAATTTCCCACATTGTGTATGCTTGACTCCTTTATCGTAAATTAATTGACTATACATGCAAAAGTTTATTTTCTATTGATCTATGTATCTATCTTTATGTCACTACCATACTGTTTTCATTACTAGAGCTTTGTAATGTAGTTTGAAAATCAAGGAGTGTGATTTTGCTTTGTTCTTCTTTCTCAAGATTGCTTTGGCTATCCATTTTGTGGTTCCATAAAAATTTTAGGATTGTTCTTTTTCTGTGAAATTGCTATTGGGATTTTTAAGAGATCACATTGAATCTATAGATTGCTTTGGATAATATGGACATTTTCATAATATTAAGTTTTCAACCTATGAGCACAGAATAGTTTTCCATTTATTTGTGTCATCTTCAGTTTGTTTTATCAGTGTCATGTAGTTTTTAGTGTACAGGTCTTTCACATTCTTGGTTAAACTTTTTCCCAGGTATTTTATTCTTTTGGACACAACTGTAAATGAGATTTTTTTTCTTAACTTCTCTTTCTGATGGTTTGTTATTAGTGTATAAAAACAAGAGATATCTGTATGTTGATTTTGCATCCTTCAGCTTTACTGAATTTATCAGTTCTTTTTTTTCTTAGTCTTTAGAGTTTTCTCCATATAAAATCATGTTGTTTGCAAATAGTGACAGTTTTACTTTTCCTTTCTAATTTGGATAATTTTTATTTCTTTTTCTTGCCTAATTTCCCTAGTTAGGATTTTCAGTACTGTGTTTATTTAATAAAGATGGAGTTAAAAACCCTTGTCTTGTTCTTGATCTTAAAGAAAAAGCTTCCAGGTTTTCACTGTTGGGTATGATGTTGGCTGTAAGCTTGTCCTGTATGGCCTCTGTTATGTTGAGGTACATCCCCTTTATGTCTAGTTTGTTGAGGGTTTTTATCATAAGTGGATTTTGAACTTAGTCAAATTCTTTTCATACATCTATTGAGATGATCATATGATATTTATCTTTTATTAATATCAGATTTTTGTTACTCTTTTGTTAATATCAGGCTTCTGTTAATAGCAGGTTGACTGATTTACAGATATTGGACCATCCTTTTATGCCTGGTACAAACCTCAATTGATGGTGGTGTATGACCTTTTTAATGCATTGTTGAATTTGGCCTGTTAATATAGTGTTGAGGATCTTTGAATCTGTGTTCGTCAGAGATATTGGCCCATAATTCTCCTTTTGTGTTGTTCTTGTCTGGTTTGGTATTAGAATCATGCTGGCCTTATAAATACTTTTGGTGGCATTCCTTAATATTCACTTTTTTAGAAGAGTTTGAAAGTGATAGATTTAAAATTTTCTTTGAATGTTTGGTAGAATTCACCAGTGTAGCCTCTCATCCTGGATTTTATTTGTTGCAAGGTTTTTGATTACTGATTCACTCTCCTTGCCAATAATCAGTCTATTAAGATTTTCTATTTCTTCATTATTAAGTCTTGAAGTTGTAACTTCCCCTCTTCATTTATGATGTTATATATTTGAGCTTTTTCTCTTTTAAAGTGAGTCTAACTAAAGGTTTAACAATTTTTTTTATCTTTTTAAAGAATCAGCTCTTAGTTTCTTTATTCTATTGTCATTTTAGTCTTTATTTCATTTACCTTTGTTCTGAGCTTTATTATTTCCTTCCTTCTGTTAACTTGGGGCTTCATTTTTTCCTTTTTCTAGTTGTTTATGTGTAATGTTTGTTTACTTAAGATTTTTCTTGCTTTTTTAAATTTAATTAATTAATTTATTTAAGTACTGCCTTTACACCACATGTGGGGCTTGAACTCTTGACCCTGAGATTAAGAGTTGCATGCTCCTCCAACTCAGGCAGCCATAAACCTCTAGGTTTTTCCTGTTCCTTGAGCTTGGCCTATATTACTATGAATTTTCCTCTTAGTATTACTTTTGCTATATCTAATAGATTTTGGTATATTGACTGTCATTTTTATTTGTCTCAAGGTATTCTTTTATTTCTCCTTTGATTTCTTTGTTGGCTGATTTGTTCAGTAGTATGTTGGTTCTCCATATACCTGTGACATTTTTTAGTTTCCTTTTTATGATTAATTTCTACTTTCATTTCATATCACTGTGGTATAAAAATGTTTTGTATGATTTCAATATTCTGAAATTTATTGAGATTTGTTTTGTGCCTGAATTATGATCTAGACTTGAGAATGTTCCATATGCACTTGAGAAGAATGTTTATTTTGCTGCTTTTGAATGGACTATTCTGTATATAGTGGGATATTAAATTCCCCCATTATTACTGTATCATAATATTCAACTTCTCCCATAGGTCTGTTAATATTTGCTTTACATATTTGGATGCTCCTATGTTAAGTGCATACCTATTTATGAGTGTTATATATTTTTGCCAGATTTATTCCTTTATCATTATGTAATGCCCATTTTTGTCTTTAATTATTTGCTTTAAAGTTTATTTTATCTGCCGTAAGTAGAGCTATCCCAGGTTTCATTTGGATTCCATTTGCATGAAGTATCTTTTTTTACCTTTCAGTTTCAGTGTGTGTGTGTGTTCTTATATCTTAGGTGAGCCACTTGTAGGCAGAAAATAGGTGGTCTTGTTTTTCTTTTTTTTCATTGAGCCGCTCTCTCTCTATTTTTTCTTATTTATTTATTTATTTATTTTTAAGTATAATTTATTGTCAAATTGGCTTCCATACAACACCTAGTGCTCATCCCGACAAGTGCCCTCCTCAATGACCATCACCCACTTTTCCCTCTCTCCCACCCCTAACACTCTGTATCTTTTGATTAGCGAATTTAATTATAGATAGGTATATATTTGTTGTCTTTTCTTAAGTGTTTTTGACTGTTTCATAGTTGTTTTTTTTTCTATCTCTTTCTTTTCTCCCTTGTGACGTGATGACTTTCTGTAGTGTTATGTTTAGATTTCTTTCTTATTATCTTTCCTGTATTTGCTGTTGATTTCTGCTTTGTGGTTACCATGAGGCTCACATCTATCTATCTGTTCCATTTACAATAGCCCTTTGGGTCTCCTGGACGTAACCCTCAGTTTCAAAGCCAGATGGGGAGGGGTACAGATGTTAGTACCAATCCCAAGGGTTGCGGTGCCTGAGGTGGGGCTCGAACCCCTCAGTTCTCAGGGATGTGCTTGGTATTTGTGAGATCCCCTCTGCTTTTGGGTTGCCGTGCAGGGGTGTGGTTCCCATGAGACTGTGTCTCTGCCCCTCCTTCCCATTTCAATTTGGCTTTTTTATCCTTTGTTGTAGAAGAGCTGCTCAGCTAGTTTTCAGGTCCTTTTCAGAGAGTGTTGTAAGTGTAGCTGTAGATTTGCTGTGTGTGCAGGAAAAAGTGAGCTCAGTGTCTTCCTACACTGCTGTCTTGAAACAGTCTCAGGGTTTTTTAAAATATAGGTTCATGGGTCCCATCATGTCCTGGGAATTTTTTTCCCAATATTTCCATATGATTCTTATGAGCATACATGTTTGAGAATAATGTGTGGTTACTCCAATAATGACAGTAACTTAGAATTTGGAAAAGGAAGGTTTTATGTACTTTAAGCCATTTTAGTCCAACCCCCCGTGCCCCGCCTTGAATTAATTCCAGCCACAGTTCATCCTCACATGAACTGGACAAGATAAAAATGTAAGTTCAGTTTCTAAGAAAAGAATTGTAAAGACATTTATATATTTTGTCATTACTTGAAGATATCTAATTATCTGCTTGCTATATTCATCTATGTATAATGCTAAAATAAGTTGTGAGTTTATTGCAGCTGTTGAAATAGATGCATGCATGATATACGTTTGCACATATGTAGTAACAGAGATCTTCAAACTCTCCCAATAATTTGTAATCTCACGCTACCATGTTTTAGTTTGAATACGGGAGTTGAATTATGCCTGCACTTTTTTTTATGTTTGGGATAAATCTTATAAGAGTTGAGCTGTCAGTGTCTTTCATAATGACAAGTCTTACAAGACTACAAAGGTCTAACAATTAAATTTTATATGAAGTGGCAAATTCATTCACTCAGTGACGATTGTGTGGATTGCGGCCCCCCTCTTCAGTGCTAGACAGTCAAAGATGGAGAGCCAATGATCCCCTGCTCTCAGAAACTCATGTTCTTATGAAAACATAAGCAGCTGCAATACAGTGAGAAAATTGCTGTGCTGGAGTTGTATGTGCAATGTAATGAGAGTTGGGAAGCCAAGTGTTTAGTTCAAGGAAATCTTTATGAATAGAACTTGAATGGAGATGTGAAGGAGAACATTTGGGAAAGGGCAGTCAAGTAAGGAAAATAGCAAGTGCAAATGTACAGAGGTATGAAAGTAATATTTAGCTGACCAAATAATTTTGTTCAATCAGGATAATTTTGAGAGTGAAAAGAGGTAATTTTAATAATTAGTCCACACGACACATTGCAATAGTACACCAGAACATAGGGCAACCTGGAGACCATGTTATCCAGAAGAGAACCTTCTGGACCCTCTTAATATTCAGATCCAGAAAGATATGCTGATAAACACTCTGGGCCTATGGATATTCTTTTATAGAAATTCACACGCATTAGGTAAAATAGCTGTGTTTAGAGAGTTTATGTGGGATATTTTAGTTGTAAAATTTAGCCAAGTTATGCACATATTTAACACATTTCGTTTATCTACAAGGTTTATTATGAAAAGAAGACTACCTACCTCCCTACATCTCCCCCAATTTGGTCTTTCTATAGGCAACCATTTTCACATTTAAAAAAAAATTGTTTTTAATCTTTTTTTTATTTTTGAGAGAGACACAGAGCATGAGCAAGGGAGGGCAGAGAGAGAGGGAGACACAGAATCTGAAGCAGGATCCAGGCTCTGAGCTGTCCTCACAGAGCCCAACATGGGGCTCAGACATATGAACCACAAGATCATGACCTGAGCCAATGTCAGATGCTCAAATGACAGAGCCACCCAGGTGCCCCCATTTTCACACCTTTAAGCTGATTATTTGCTAATTACCTTCAGTGATAAATAATGTGAATGTATTGATACTTCTTTCTTTTAGTTTTGGGTATTACCTATTGATCTCACCCTGTAAAATATGAAGATTTAGCTCTTTTTCTCTCTTTTTTTTTTGTGAAAGAGATTTCACAAAATTTCTTTAGATTGTTTTTTATAAAGGAATTTGGTGAAAGTCTCACATCAAATATGTAGAATCAATTTGTCTAACATAAAACTTGGTAAATAGCTCAATAAATAGTCAATTAATTGATATCCTTTCAATTCAGTGATAACCTTTCTATTGTTCAATCTTTTTGACATATATAGTAATTTTGAGATCAGTATTTTATATGTTTATTTGTATGCCTATGTAAATGCTATTTAACATCCCTAACTCGTCACAAATATCTAAATCTCTTTGAAGAATGTATAGCTTCCAGGGTTGCTATTGAGAAGTCAAAGTCATTATGGTTCTTGATCCTTTATGTTTGAATTGCTTTTTGCCCCCATCTAGAGAAGCCTGTAGAATCTTTTTATTTCTAATATTATGTCTTGATATGGGCATATTTTTGTCTATTTTGTTGGGTTCTCGGTGAGTAGAATTTTCAATTCTGTAAACCCAGGTACTTCTTTGAAAGTAAATTTCTTGAATTATTTCTTTGATGTTTTTTTTTCTCCTTTCTTTCTGAAACTCCTCAGTCTTTTATGTTTTGGATAACTTTGTTTATTTTCCCTCTTCTTTCTAACATTTTTTTCCAACCCATTTTATTATCTCTGCTATTTCATTAAAAATTTTTTTAATATTTACTTATTTTTGAGAGAGAGAGAGAGACAGAGAGACAGAGAGAGAGAGACAGATTGTGAGTGGGGGTGGGCAGAGAAAGAGAGAGACACAGAATCCCAAGGCTTCAGGCTCTGAGCTGTCTGTCAGCACAGAGCCTGACTCAAGGATCAAACTCATCGACAGTGAGATCATGACCTGAGCCGACATCAGATACTTGACCTCCTGAGCCACCTAGGTGCCTTAGTTGCTATTTCGTTTTTTATTTCTGTATCATCCTTTATTATTTTTTTTAGGAGCCCTTCATTTAATTATTGGAGTGTTCCCCAGTCCAGAGACTTGTTAGACTTTTCCCATAGAATCAACTCCCAGTCCTATTCAGGACTGGGAGGGGAGTTTTCCAGCTGAGGAAAGTGGAAAATGAATCTGAGAGTGTGGCTGCTTCTTAAATAACTTGCAAACTGTTCTCCTTGTTCCTTTCACTTACAGCCTGGTGAAATCAATATCTGAGCCTGGTGGGGATTCTGTAATATAATTCTAGTCTGTTTGTAGTGTTTTCCTAATTGTTTCCTAATTGTTTAGGAATCAGTCATTTGCTTTGCATCTTCCAGAATTTTGATCTTGTCATTTTCCCTCCTGTTCTTTCATTTCTTGTGGCTTTATGTGTTTAGTTTTTCACAAAATCTCTTTAGCTTGTTTTTTAAAAGGGATTTGGTGAAGGTCTCACATTAAAAATGTGGAATCTGGGGCGCCTGGGTGGCTCAGTCGGTTAAGCGTCCGACTTCCGCTCGGGTCATAATCTCGCGGTTCTTGGATTCGAGCCCCGTGTCAGGCTCGGTGCTGACAGCTAGCTCAGAGCCTGGAGCCTGTTTCAGATTCTGTGTCTCCCTCTCTTTCTGACCCTCCCCTGCTCATGCTGTCTCTCTCTGTCTCTCAAAAATAAATAAAAAACAACAAAAAATGTGGAATCAAT
>NC_043706.1:125737914-125774130 GCF_006229205.1 Suricata suricatta | reverse complement strand
GGGGAGGCGGCAGTAGGCTAGAAGGGCAGAGAGAGAGAAAGAGGAAGACTTTAAGCAGGTTCCACACTCAGCATGGAGCCTGACACAGGCCTCAATCCCATAACCCTGGGATCATGACCTGAGCCAAAATCAAGAGTCTGACACTCAACCAACTGAGCCACCCAGGTGCCCCAGTAGATTGTGTTTTAATGCCAAAGAACAAATTTTTGTTGAAGACAGATAACTAATTTAATGAGGTTTTAGTGGAAAGGGATTATAATTTCTGTATCTTGAAAAGGCTTGTTGCTAAATAAACATATTTCAAAAGACATAAATTAGGCTTCATGAAAGTCATATTTTATATGCTTAAAAAGCATATAAACTTTTTTAAAAAAAGTTCTAGTTCATAAAATATATTATGAAAGCCTGCTTTTACTTTGTAGCCCCTTTGGCTTATAAAGAAAAGATATACACTAATTTTCAAAACTCAAAATTGTTTTAAACTTGATAGAACAATAATTTTGCACATTTACAAATCCTGTTGTATTTACACATTTTCTAAAAATGAATGGAATTAATTACTTTGGAGAGAGAGTAAGGAATTTGGGTACCAGCCCAGCTCTTTCATTTATTACTGGGTAACCTTAGCACAATCCTGTAACAATTCTGGATTTCAGTTTCCTGATTAGCAAAGTGAGCTGGTTGAATTTAATGACTATTAAAGACAGTTCTGGAAATAATCAAGCATTAAAATTAATTTACAAAACTAAGACTTACGCAACATTTTGCCAGTATGTCACATTGGCTGAACAATGACTACATTCTTTTTTTTTTTTTAACTTTTTTAAAAACACTTATTCATTTTTAATAGAGACAGAACGCAAGTAGGGGAGGGTAGAGAGAGAAGGAGACACAGAATCTGAAGCAGGCTCCAGGCTCTGAGCTGTCAGCACAGAGCCTTACATGGGGCTTGAACCCATGAGCAGTAAGATCACGACCTGAGCTGAAGTCGGACACTTAACCAACTGAGCCACCCAGGCGCCCCCAATAACTACATTCTATATGTGCTTCTTGGGTTTTAGATCCAGGGACCAAATGCCTGCAACATAGTGCTGCCTCTAGATGGTATTTTCTCTGATTTTTGTAGCCAAGGATGTAGATTCAGTCCAATTCCAGAAGCTGTATTTGGAAATACACATATTTTATAGCCAGTATACAAATAAGCCTTAGTAAGTATGTATATACTTCTGTAATATTTTTACATTGCTAGATTTATAATCAAATTTTGACAAGAAATCTCTTTTGGAGTAAATAAAGAATAGCTACAAAATTTTGTGTGCAGCAGGAATTAGTCACATTGTTCCACTTCTGTAGTTCACATTCAAGATATCATTGGTTAGAGGAAGAATCTCATTTCAGTTGGCATTTATATCTGATTGAATGATTTGAGATTTTTTTGAACATTGATGCCAAGATTATAATTGTTCATCCTCGGAGAAGAAAACAGCATAATCCTTCTTCCTGTTAAATTCTTTGGATTAGGCGATGATTTTTATTGAGTATTAACTGAATGTGTGAGATTCCTCAAAGAATTTCTTTTTTTTCTATAAATAAAGTTGCATATTTTATAAGGCAGATTGATGAATATCTTCTTTTGCATTTGATTAAAATATATTTTATATGAAACATTTAGATATGTTAAATAAAGTAGATGATATATTATATATATAATTATATTCGGATGATTTATTTTCAGTATCATATCCAAAAATATTAGTGGCAGATAATAGCATTCTCGTGGTAGTATGGTAGTAATGCAAACGTACCTCTTAATTCTCATTTCTTAGGAGTCTTTTAAAAGATCTGTGGAGAAATACGTTTTTGCTGGTGTGCTATTGTGGAATCATACAAGTATAAAAAAAGTAGCTAGATTCTGTGCTGCTTAGAATATCAACAGCATTGTTATTTAAATTATGATTGAAATGTCTTGGTCACAAAGTGAATGAGAGAGAAGCTTGATTGAAGGAGGAAACTTGGTTACCAGATCTCAGGTTGTGTCCAAATCTTAGTAAAAAAGAGGGAATAGTCTATCATATAAATTAAGCAAATTGGATCCCTAAGTTATTATATGGGTAAAATGTAAAAATTTTATTTTACAAATACAGATTTTTACTGCCAAAGAGAGCAGAGACTTAAGGATAAATAGCGTAGTGGAGGGTAGTTTAGAAAATGGGTCCTAGTATAGAACATTTAATGTTTAAGAACATCCCATAGAGTTGAGAAAAATTAATGATTAAGAAAAAGGAGAGTTGTAGGAGCAAAATCCTTGTGTAAGCAGCAGTGAACTGAATCCAGAACAAACTGTTCATCTAAGGCCATGGGGGGAAGGCAGAGGATTTGGGCATGGGCACAGGTAGGTCAGTGCGATAGTGAGAACCGTAGAAGTTCAGTTTTTCATTACTTCTGTTTTCATAGAGAAATAGGAAGCAAGGTCATCAAATGACAGTAATAAGAGAGGAATTTTGGCTTTGAATGAGATATATAGACTGGATAACTAATGGAATGTAAATGTACTGACTCATGAATTTTAATTTTTACAAGACTCTCCCAATTTCAATATGTAGTGGCCATGACAACCAAAGAGGAGTTATTCTTTCATAATAAATGAATACAGGAGACACACAGAATATTTTTGACAAGAGGAGATAGCCTTTTTCTATGGTTTTCTGTATGACTCTAGCCTGATCAGAATGGAATCTATGTAGCACATTAAAATAGAGTCTTGCTAGGTTGGGGATTATATAACATGTTTTCCAGGGATAGAATTAAATTTTTTATGCTTAGCCATTATGGAAGGTCCACTTCGGGAAGACCAGTGAATGTATTTATATTTGAATCAGTGAATACATCAGGGAATTTTGTCTTGTTTTCAGAGGGTTGGGCTATTTAGATCAAGTTGGCAATCATTGATTATGACCATAACTGATGAGTTCCTCAGATCATAGCCTCATCTTTGCTGAACAGAAGGATTATCAAACCCATGAAGAGGGATCAGTTCAGAAATAGTGACAATGCATGTTACTGTACATGAGGATCAGTTTTGCTGCTGGCTGTTTTCATATCATTAACTCTATTTTGACTTTTCTGTTCACAAACCTTTTTTTTTTTTGAAAAATGAAATCTTCATTTTCATGCTTTGATAAGTTATAAAATACCTTTCTCATCCTTCTTTTCCTAAGTCCTTTGAAGTTTTTTCTTTGAATGTTATGTAGATTTATTGTTCTTGGTAAGTGAATCAATAGCAATAAACATATTAACTGAATTGATTAGCATTGTAAACATTACTCTGAAAAAATACAAGGTGTATCAACACACACACACACACACACACACACACAGCATGTACTTGTAAAGGCTTTCCCTTTATAATGAAAGGGTTGTTTTCTACTCACGGACCACTTGTATTTGACCGAGTGGCAGTACTACTCCTGGACCGAGGGTAATGAGAGCAAATTTTAGATGTTGCACAAGATTGTACTGGGCTAGTAAAACCGTCATGATGCCCTATAACCCTTCGCTCCTTCTGAGTGTGAGAGGAAAGGACTCTTACAAAGCATCCTCTCCCGTCCTAGAGGGCACAGGGAAAACCAGAGCTATGTACAGCTGACCTCACTACCAGATTCTCCTCCACGTGCCTCTTTTCTCCCCGTCAGAGAAGAAGAGCCGTTTCTTGTACCAGAGTATTTTACTGCCAACTTTTGATCAAAATACATTTCTGAATACAAACAAATGACCAAAAGAGCCTACTTACTTTTTCTAATCGAATTTACAGTTTATATAGTCTGCATAAATCTCGATTAAGTTCAATTAATTATGAGAACCTGAAACCTTTTCCTTTCTCCCCGCACCTTCATGCCATTTTTTTTTGAAACGCATTATTTATTCAGCTATTTGCCTTGTAGTTAACTCACTTGCTGATCCTTTCCCACCTTATAAACTTGAACTGTTTGTACCGGTTGCTGGTCTCATTCCCCAGTTGCCTAGATTGCAAATCCTATCCCAACAGTGCTTGCTTCCATAAGATCCCTTTGTTAGGCCTGTTTTGTTTTTCTCGACCAATTGCTATTAATCTTCTTAGGTTAGTCTCTGGCATTTCCATTGCTACACCCTTTCCTCAGAATGTTTATTGCACTTGCCGTTATGAATAGACGTATTGGTTTTAGAGGAAGGCATTTTATGAGAGGATCTCCCCAGTATAAACTATGTTACATTGTTTTTGTACTGCACTCCAGCTTAATTACTGAGGTCTGATTCCTCATGCTAAGTTTTATAGTTGATGAGTATATGAAGTCCCGGAGATCAAAGAGGCATATTTGTATTCAATAGGAAGTCACCAGAAAATTTGTTTAAATGGTGATCTCTCCAAGGATTTAAGGGTTTATTTCTAGACATTTGGGGGGGGCTGGTTTTAGGAGGGAAGAGAAACCTAAAGTTAAAATTAATAATCAGTCAGGAGTAAAACTTAAACATCTCAAAAGTGACAAATGGATGGGAAGCATGGTTAGTTTGTTATAAAGATCATAGGTTTACACACCTCATGAGGAGCATTTTGTAGTGCAAAGTGAAGTTTATCCATATCTGTAAAGCTACTTGTCTGTTTAGGGATAGCCTAGAAAAATTAGAAAAGAAGAAAAAAGAAGGAAGGACAGTAGAAGATAGTGGGAAGGAAGAAGGAATATTGACTTTTGTGTGGGTGTGGGTGACGCTGCTACTTTTCGTTCAGTTTTTCTGGGATTTTAGGTGGTAACGTGGATTATTTTTTCCATCCCATTTCCTTCTGAAGCATGCTCTGTCCTTTGAAAATTCACTCTGAATAATCTGTTGTTTCTGCTGTTACTAGGGGTTTGGGAGTAGGACTTTGTGGGTCTCATTGTTCACAGCCATGACTAGGAGATTTTACTACTTCAGATCTTTTCAAAGAAAACAAAGCCCAGGGATTTGGTGAAAGAGAAAGAAGCATTCTTAATGGTTTAATCAATGGTCCTCAGCCAGAATGATCACTATTTACAGTTGCTCGGGTTTGGGGAGCTGTTCTTTAATTGGGGATATTCAACTCAGATATTGTTAAGTCAGGGCAGAATAAAAAGGGTGATAAAAATGGTATCACAGAAATTGGAAATTCATGTGGTTGATTATAGAAATAGATCCGAACATCAGAACACCAAGTTTCAAAATATCTTTCTCACGAGCTTAACATCATTCCCTACTTGAAAAAAAACAAACCTAAAATGCTGAATTTAGAAGTGTCATTTTGATTCTATACCATGTACCTGTAAGAACACGAGTCTGAACCTAACAGACACCATGACAGGCTTTAAGTTTCCCCTCTAAACTAGGTCTAAAGGTCAGTTTCTCCAGAACTATTAGGCGGTTACACATTGCCCGAGGCAAGAGAGACCACCCTTGTAATACCCTTAGCATTCCTAAGGGCGGGCCTGGAAATAGAAGCTATAGGTAATCAGTTATTGCCTAAGGCTAGTTACACCCTAGTGAGGGTCCTGGGTCCTGGGTCTACTCTGTGATTGGTTAACACTCTAAATGTTGTAATTGGATAAACCTGCTGTCAATAATATTGCGTAATAATGATTGGATCACTGTGCCTGTGTCACAATTTCCTGTAACTCCCCCTTCCCAAGCCCATAAAAGCCCTGCCCCACCTTTGTTCGGGGCTCGCTCTCAGCGTGGATCCACCACGCCAGTAAAGTCTGTGAGCCTGAGTTTAGGCCCCGGCGAGCCTAAACCCGTAATAAAGCCCTTTGCTTTTGCAAGCGTGACTCGGTCTCCCTGGCGGTTTCTGGTTTTTTGGGGGCGATATTAAAATCTGGGCATAACATACCCTGTATTGTTATGTGCTGTTAAAAATTTTGTACTTAAATAATAATGAAGCTACATGGCATTTATTTATATCACAGAAGTGTTCTTCACTTTGTGAAGGGATGTCATTATATTTAGAGGGATAAACATTCTAAGGACAGAGCTGAGGGGCCTGGTGAGTCCCTGGGCTGAATTAATAATATCCCGAGGGACGTTTATGTTCTGGTCACTGTCACTATGACTGGGACAAATAAAGAAAGAAAAAAATTTCTTAAAACTATAAACAATAATGAACCAGCTATTTCACATTTCAAAGATGAGTAATGAGAAGTTTAAGCTTCGTGCTTGGGGGAACTGCGGATTGTGCGATGGCATTTATAAAACTTGACATTCGAATGCACCATTTTTGATCAGATCTTGCCCTTGGTTTTTGCCACCTTTTCTATTTCTCTTCCATCTTCTGTGTTTCCAGTCTGCTTCTCTCCTGCTCCCCACTCACTCTGCCTTCCACGGTCTCTTCTGCTGTGCCTCTGTTTCCCAGTTTGTTTCCTATCCTTCCTCTGTCTCCTCCTATTTAACATCCTTCCTGGTTTGTTTGGTTTTTTTTCATTTTCTTCTTGATGCTCTATTAACTGGCCACACACAATATGGGATTGAAGTCCATATTTAATCACGTATTTAAAACATTTTCTATATCCTGTTCTTCATATGGGTAATCAGGTGACTTTGGTCTGTTTTTGTTCCATTCATGCATTCAACTACTTTTTAAGCACCTTTTTTTTTTTTTTTTTTTTTGCTAGAAGCTAGACATAAGGAAACAATGTTAAACATGATCTTGTGTCTCTCCTTCAGAAGCCAATAGCTCTATAGTAGAGATAAATAAAATATGTATTTCTGTGGAAATATTAACCCAATTAAGTTACTTTTACTTCTCTGTAATTTTTCAGCTGATTTTCTTTAAGTGGCCCTAAGTGAAGTAACGTCTTGAATTCCTGTTAAAATCTCTACATTTGAAATGTGACTTGAGGGTGCCTGGGTGGCTTGGTCAGTTAAGTGTCCAACTCTTGGTTTCAGCTCAGGTCATGATCTCAAGGCTCTTGGTTTCAAGGCCACATGGGATTGTCTCTCGACTTCTCTCTCTGCCCCTCCCCTACTCATGCCCTCTCCTTCTCTCTCTCTCTCTCTCTCTCAAATAAATAAATAAACAAACTGAAAAAAATAAAATATGACTTGGCTTACAAGAACTTAATTTTTTAAGTCAAGGGAGAGTTGATGGTATTTAACATTTTATGAATTAAGGAAATCAGTGCAAATGTTATTTACCTTACATTCTTTTTTCTCATCCAAATAAAATCTTTTCAATAATTACATTGTTGAGTTAGAGAAAATGTCTTCTGGGTAAAGAAAAAAACTGTCTTAAAATTGTGCTTTAGATTCTTATCATTATTAAAAAATAAAGCTTCATAGAGGATTGGGTAGAGGACCATGTCCTTGCGTAACTCTAGAGCATATGATTCATATAGTACTTTACCTGACTTCCCTTCCCCACCCCCACTTGCTCTGTGCATGCAAAGCGTACTTTGATGTATATAAAGGGCTTGATTGGGTAATAATTTTAGACACCATATAGAAATATAGTTGTTGGCATTGTAATTTTTTGGGTTGATATATACTTTAAAGATTTATAGTAGACCTGTGGTCCAAGATGTTATGAATTCTAAGAAATTACCTCTATTAATTATTTTTTTAGTTTGTAAGTCAAGTGAGTGATACTACATCACACTGCTTTTGGGACTCTGATTGAGTTAGGCCTCTTCTGTTGTTTATTCTTCAAGCATATCCAACTTCACAGTGATGGACTTTAGAACACATTGTCCCAAAATATGGATGGCACTGTGGGATATTGAATATTTTAGGCTGAAAGAATTTGAGAAATAGCACGTATATAAAGGACTTTCTGACCTCCTCCCAAAGCAGATACTGAGACCCTTGTGTGAGAGGCACCTTCCTTACCCCTGGAGGAAAGGAGCTTCCTTATCCCTATAGACTGAGAAGGCTCCAAATGCACAGGCCTTGTTAAGTTTCTCCCATTTTACTACCCACAGCTCATATCTTTTTGGCCCATGATATTTTCCCACAACTTTCCATCCTTCATCAAACCTAGCATAAAAATGCTCCAGTTAAACTCTTCTTTAGGTCCTCATTTCCTTTTGAAGGCTTCTATGTCATGAAAAACATATTAAATGTTATATCATATTAAATATACAAAGTTATATATTAATACAAATTTGCATGCTTTTCTCTTGTGCATCTGCCTTTTGTCAGCCTAATTTGTAGAGCCCCAGCCAGAGGACCTAGAAGGGTAGTAGGAAAAATAAATATTTTCTTCCACTACAGCAGTCCGAAAAATCTTTCTGGAGCTTGGATAGGGAAAAATATCTAAACCCAGAAACATCTGGAAAATATTTCTAAATACTGTAGAACAATGGAGACTAAAAATTAAATTAAGGTCTCAATCTATTGGCAAGATATTTCATAAAAATATCAAAACCATATCTGGATTTTGAATTTAGAAGGCTGTTAGAGCTTTTCACTACTTTAACTTATAAAAGGCAAAATAAAATTTTCTATATATTTATGTTTTTGAAATAGCTTTATAATGTGTGTGTCATCCCAGAGAAAATTTTTTTGTTCTTAAATAAGAATTGAATTTTAATGGAAACAACACAACTGTCATCTGGGATTCAGTGAACTTTGCTATCACAGAATAAGACTGAAAGAAGATCTTCTAGTTGTACTTTAAGTGAAAAGAATAGGAAAGGCATCTGCCAGGATTTCTTTTAGAAATAAAAGTAAGAAACAACTAGATATGATTAAAACTTTGAGAGTTCTAGAAATTGTAATAAGGAGAAATAATGAGTTTAGGAGCAAAATTCATCTATTGTGTTGTAAATAGTGACTCCAAACTACAGATCTTCATGACAAATAAGAAGGCTGTAAAATTTTAAAATGCTGTAGAGTGCAGAGCAGGTCAGTCGTTTAATGGAACATATCTATAAATAAAATGCAAAATAAAGAGAAGAGTAAAATATGACCGCATGCTTGGGACAGATGCAGTATTTATTATCCATCTTTGGCTTAAAGTATTTCATCTTGTTGACTTGACTAATTTCTTCAATTTATTTAAGGTTGTTTGTCTTGGGCTGCTTTTGTGCTAATGCAAATAGATTTTTGTTTGTTTGTTTGGAAAATCAAAATAGTAAAAACAGACTGTACATAAAGGTAGCTAAGGTACTGAGAAAAATAAAGGAAATGAAGCAGACAGTTGAGGAAACAAACACAGTTTTAGGATACACGAAGCAGGTAGGAATTTGGTACAATCAATTTTGGAGAAAGTTAAAGGGTAGTCCAATGCCAATGACATGCATTACCTGTGTGCCCAGATGTCTGAACGCAGCAGACTCTGGACACGGAGATTGTAAATCTTCAGATGTTTTAAGAGTGAAATGACAGTCTTTTGATTAGAACATGAAAATAGTCCTGAAAATGAATTTGAAAATCTCAACAAAAGGCTGCTTCGTGTTCCTAAACTTCTAATAAAAACCTGCTCTGTGGCAGCCTCGGAACCCAGCTGACCAAACAAGTTCTTACAAAAATGCCGCTTATGTTGAGACTCAGATCCCTGATTATGGATCAAGTGTTTAAGAGAAGCTAGCATAGGGGGAGAAGGGGCAAACAGAAGAAAAGGAATAGAGAAGAATGTAAATGAGAAAAAGCAAAGGTCAGAAAGAAAAATTAAATATATCCTAATGATGAGGATAAATCTTGTCAGATAGGAAGTATAGCTTCCATAAAAACAAACAAAAACCAGCAAAGCAAAACCAACAGAACCAAACAAAAAACCCCAAAAATAAAACCAACAACAACAAAAAACACCACCACCACCAACAACAACAACAAAAAAAAACGGAGTGTATTCTTTTGTTTATTGTAATTTATCACTCATCAATTTTATTCTTGATTCTAGATCTATTACAGACATTCTTTAAAATGAATCCTGCTTTATTAGTAGACGTGGAAAAACTTCTAGCATTTCCTAATAAATAAGGAAATAAACATAAGACCCAAGAGGATATATTACCCCTATCAGTGCAATATTGAATTGTATCCATTTTTATTTATAAAATTGGGAAAATTTCATGTTGCTGGATGAAGAACTTTGTAGAACAGGAATTTTTTTTGAGACATCAAATACTGTGCATGGCATTTTGTGAATAAGAAAATAAAGTCACGCTGGGTCAGGAAATGCTTCATATGACTCCTTTGATAATAACTCTGTAACCATGTCAACTGTTTTCCATCCTATGACATCATGTCATCGGACTGACATATCCTGGTATTGACCAGGTCCCTTCTCCCATGAATCCTTCTCTGGTAATGAGTGTAGTGTTAGTGTGGTGTAACACTGTATCTCTTTCATCCACTGTTGTATTCCAGCCTTGCCTGTATTTCTACCCTTTGCTTATGTATGCTTACTGACCACTTCTTTTATGGGAAAGCTATTTATTAAATTTAATATACTCCTTCAGTTCAGGATATGTCTGAATTTAGTTTTTCACATTTATTGGCTGCTCTCAACATAATTCCCTGCATATAACTGGTGGTTATATGCATGGATTGAATGATAAAGTTCATGAACCTTATTGGATCATTAGTATTTGCCATCTAGAACTTACCCAAAACTTTGGAAACTCATAAGTAGGTCTTGTGTGATGCCACAGGGTGGGTGGAGGAGAGAACAACTGAATCGCTACAAAAGTCATAGCTTGGCCACCATCAGACACGATGCATTCTCCCTCTTGGATTTTCCAGAGTGCCAGAGAGTCTGCTTGTGTGTTGTTAGCAATTCAGAGGGGATCCTTTTTGGAAGTAACTAATTATAAGTACAAATTTCAATGGATGAGTGGGCAGGTGGGCGTATAGAAAGGTGAAGAAATCTAAATTATAAGAAAACGAGAAATAAAGAATTGTAGAATGTTATAGGGGCAGTGTTCCAGGGTCATGGAAGGAAACTCAGATCCAGGTTGTTGAGTGTTCCTTGCTCACTGTGCAGAACAAAGTTGAGCCGCCTAAGATTGCCTGTTCTTAGGAAAGCCTCCTTGCAAGATTGGCCCTTCTGGTGTTTTCTGGGAATTTGGCTAGTAAATGGTTCCCTGTACCAGTTGAAAACTTTCCCTAACTAATAATGGTGGCTCACTTTGCCTAAAATATGCGAAGAATGTATTTATGCCTAATACTTGCCTTCCTTCTTGGAGCCCAGAATTTTGGCACATGCTACTCAGGTAGTGCCTACATAGCAGCCCAGAGTAAAAAGCATTGGCAGTGTCTCTAATGAACCACTCTGGTAGATAACACTTAGTATTTATTGTCACCACTTGCTGCTTACGAATTAAGCACATCCTGGGAGGGGACTCTTTGAATCTTGCAACAGGTTTAATCAAAACTTCTCCCAAGAACTTTTTCCCTTTCCGGATTTTGCTGGCTGTTCTTTCATTGCAAGAAATCTCAGCTGTGAGTACCACTGTATGCTGAGTCCTAAGAGTTCTAGCAAGTCATAGAACCCGGATGGTCTTGTGTGGCACATGTCCTCTATAGGACTCAGTCCGACTAGTGTCTTGAGTCAATCCTAGCCAGGACAGCAGGCTATCAGAAAACTCATCATCACCAACCAATCAGTAGGGGTGAAGGAAGCCTTGTTATCTTAGACGGGTATCTATCCAGCTGATATGAATTCAAGGTACATATGTATGTGCCTAAAAAGTGTGGGCAGATTTTTTTCATTGTATTTTAAAATTAATTTCTGCTCATGTAATGTGGTCATTAAAAGTATCTGGCTCTGAGGGGTGCCTGGCTGGTTCAGTCAGTAGAGCACGTGACTCCTGACCTCAGGGTCAGTTCAAGCGCCACGCTGGGTGTGGAGCCCACTTGAAATAAAAATATTAAAAAGCAAAAAACAAACAAACAAACAAAAAACACATACTCTGAGTTGGCCTCCAAGGTTTGAATTCCAGCTTTGTCCCTCCTAGCAGGAGGACTGGGGGTACGTTACTTGACTGGTGTGTATGATCTTAAGGTAAAGGTAGCAGTACAACTTTAATAGACTGTCGCCAGGCTTAAACGAGATACAGTAATATGCTGATTCTTTTGACTTGGTTCCCGGCTTTTACATTTTGACCATTTCCTGAGGCTGGTAGTATAGTGCTGGTCTCTTCTATTCGTTGCAGACCTGGTGGTATATTCTTCACTACGTTCACTCTGATTAGTTGTGTTTTGGGAGGCAGATTTTGGAAGCCTGTGTCAATGCTGCCTTTTTTCCTGGAAATGAATTCATTTTTAAATGTTCAAAATTGGTATCATAACTGGAACTACAAGATGCTGAGATGCTTGTGTATTTTTTATAGACCACGAGTAGCAGGAAAACACTTGAAAACAGTAGAAAAAACCAACATTGCAGGTAAGAAAGTAAATAAAATTTTACTGAGCAGCTCCTGCCTACGGAGTATTATGTAGTGTAACTACCCGCACTAATTCATTTTATTCTTCCAACCCTTTATAATATGGGCATTAACATCCACATTTTGATGATGAAGACCTTAAACCATAGAGAAGTTAAATCTGTTAACCACACTATGTAGCCTCTAAGTTACAGCACTGGAACTCAAGCACAGGACCCTTGGTCTTAAGGATGATTGTCCAAGTATTATGCTCTCCCGTACTAAAAAATATGGTGAAAATACTCACTATCAGAAATGAAAACTAAGAGATGAGGAAGAAGACTCCTATGTTTACTATGTATATGCTTCTTTAGAAGTGTATTTGGCTACATGAACATGGCCAAATTAGTCCCTTTTTGAGATTTTTGTAGCAGAATTTGTTGTGTTTCCTATGGCTTCATTTTTAAATGTTTAAAAAATTTTTTTCTTAAATATTTATTTTTGAGAGAGAAAGGTAGAGTGTGAGCAGAGGAGGGGCAGAGAGTGGAGACACAGAGTCTGAGGCAGGCTCCAGGCTTTGAGCTGTCAGCACAGAGCCCGAGGCTGGGCTCAAACCCATGGACCGCGAGATCATGACCTGAGCCCAAGTCGGAAGCTTAACTGACTGAGTCACCCAGGTGCCCTTCTGTGGCTTCATTTTTATCACCTTCATAGACTTTTGAAATCTAACACCTTAGCTGAAGACTTCCCTACCTTTCTGCATACTAGTAGATGTCTGGATTTGCTCTGACATTTCCTTTTCAATTATTGCAGGAAAAACAGGTTTTAGCTGTGCCCTCAGACTGCATTTTTGGGTCAAACCCCTAAAGATATCCAGCAGTAGCAACTCTTAAAAACACCTTCCCAACACTAAGGACTAAGCTTGTTTCCTGATTTATGACATAGTAAATTTTAATGAGATGCATTTTTTATTTGTGACTTCAAAACCAACTTTTGAATTAGTAAATGTCAATGTTCTTTTCTTTTCCTTTTTTTAAAAGTAGTTTTTTGTTTCATCAGAACCATTTTCAATAGACATACCAACCAGAAGATTTTTGCGTATGCCAATCCCTGAAGAAATCCTCTTTTAAAAAGATTTACAAAGATCTGAAGCCTAAGGAGCAACATCTTCAACGAGTATCATATTTCTTGCAAATTGTGTTCTTCAGATTTTAAGTTACTATCTTTAAAGCAATTTTGCTTATAAACTTGAAAATAAATGATGACTTCTATCTCTTCAATATTATTTTAGAGGACTAGTATCTATGTTTTGGAAGTTTTTTGATGTTAAGAACTGTATCTTGTTTATGCTGTATTCTTGTAACCTATTTCAATCACTGGGTGCTGACTAAATAGTCCAAAATCACTAAACAGTTCATGGACTGGTTTTCCCTTTTTTGCACTTCTCTAGCTACTTTGGGAAGTTTCTAAGATGTATAATAATAGATGTTTAGGAACTTAAATGTATACTATATGATAGACTATAATGGTAATAAACCATTAGGAAGACCAGGCCTGTTTTCATTTCATAATAAAATATTGCTGTTTGTAACAGCAGGTTTCCAGAACTTCCTAAATTCCAGACTTGCTTTAGTGTCAACATGGCATGTATGTGTTTGCTTATGTGCATGTGCACACATGTATGCTCAGACACACACAACCAAACCAAATAAACCAGACAGGCCATAGAGTCTTGGGCCGAGCCAAAGCAACTCACAAAAGTAAGTAAGAACGTTATCCTCAAGGAGCTGATAGGGTAGAGCAGGAAACAGACTTATAAACAAGATCCAATCACTGGTGGCAAGAGTCTAATATTATACAAGTATAGCAAGGGATTCTGGAAACAGGAAGCTTGCCCAAAACTCTAGGAACTTTAGAAAATCATTCTATTGGCACAGGAGACTCAAACTAAGCAGAAATTGTGTTCAATATTAGCAACCCACTCGTTAGTTATCAAACTGTAAGCTAACTTCTCTGCTTCGCTTTAAACTTTGAGTCACCAGGAAGTGGTATCAGTAAGCAGATTACTCATACCTTCCCATGCTTGGGAAATAAAGAAGAGAGTTGGAATCTAGGTCAGATGGTAATGAGCTTGATAGACTTTGTAAAGCTCTTAAGGCAACTGGGAATTTTTGTTGAACTCTGAATATGGCAGATCAAAACCTTTTCTGTTTCCCGCAATCAAAATTCTCAGTACATAGAAAGTTAATTATTTTTTGGTTTTTGCTTCCTGGTCCTGAAATAACTTTCTACTTGTCTGTGCTTTTATGCAATATTAGAATTGTATGGCCTGTGCAGAAAATGGTAAAATTGACAGTTTAAAAACACATCATTTGATCAACAAATATAATGAGTTCTGGGATCAGGACAGTGGAAGACCAAAGAAATGCAGGAACAGCTCCCTGACTTTTTAGAACTCACTGTCCATTTGAAATGGTAAGGCATGAAATGCCTGAACATATTAGTAACAATGTACAAATTAAACAAGTTAGAGGAAGAGTAGACTTGCTTCTAGAGGCAGCATGTGATACATATCTGTGATTGTTAACATTATGTGTCCACTTGGTTGGGCCACAGTATGCAGACATCTGGTCAAACATTATTCTAGATGTTTCTGTGAAGGTATTTCTTAGATAGGATTAACATTTAAATAAGTGGACTTTGAGTAAAGTATATTACCCTCCATAATGTGGGTGGGCCTATTCCAATCAGTTGAAGGACTTAATAGAATAAGACTGACCTTTCCAGAAGAGGGAATTCTGCCAGCAGGTGATCTTTGGATTTTAATTGCAGTATCGGCTGTTCTTTGGTTCTCCAGCCTGCTGACCTGCCCTGCAGATTTTGGTCTTGCCAGTCTCTAGTCGCTTGAGCCAATACCATGGAATAAATCTGATTTTCTGCACATATGTAGTTAGTTCTGTTTCTGTTTCTCTGAGGACTAGAGACTAATACAGAACCAATGGAAGTTGAGCACTGTGACTTGAGCTGAAAGACTGAGTGTCATATATATCTTACTTCCTTTTCCCATATGTAATCTTTCTTCCTAGATGATGAATGCCCAGAGATTAGTTCAAACAATATCAAAAGGCTAGTTTGAATAAAGACGTCAAGAGAGAATAACCTTTAATTCCTGTATTTAAAATAGTAATTAATGTACAAAAAGGCTATGCTTCTCATATGGATTTCACTCTCCACTGGTTTTTAGGAAGCTTTTAGAGACAATAGGCAGTCCTGTGGAAACTCTTAGATGAGAAGTCTCAATTTCACTCTTCCAGAGCTGCATGACATTATACGAATTGCCGTATGTCTTCTTTCCTCTCTTTCTGCTTGTAGATTAAGCAAGATAATAGAAGTTCATGAGCCCCCAAAATAGGCAAAAGTCATCTATGTGTTAAAAGTCCAAATAGTGGGGTGCCTGAGTGGCTCAGTCAGTTAAGCCTCTGACTTCAGCTCAGGTCGTGATTTCATGGTTCGTGAGTTTCAGCCCCACATTGGGCTCTATGCTGACAGCTCAGAGCCTGGAGACTGCTTCAGATTCTGTGTCTCCTTCTCTCTCTTTCCCTGCTCCTCCCTCACTTGGGCTCTCTCTTTCTCTCAGAAATGAAGAAACATTGAAAAAAAATTTTTTAAAGTTCAAATGGTGGTTATTCCTAAAAGAAATTTTTAAAAATATTTTATTTTTAAGTCTCTCCTCCCAACATGGGTCTTGAACTTACAACCTGAGATCAAGAGTTGCATGCTCTACTGACTGGGCCAGCCAGGCAGCTCTAAAAACCTTAAAAAAAAAAAAAAGTTTAGCTCCAGTGTAGTTAGCATGCAGTATTGTATTAGTGACTGGCGTACAAGGTAGTGATTCCATAGTTCAGTGCTCATCAAGATAAATGTGCTCCTAATCCTCTTCCCCCATTTCATCCGTCCCCCCCACCAACCCAGTTTCCCTCTGGTAATTATCTGTTCTGTATTTTTAAGAGTCTTTTTGGTTTGTGTCTCTTTCCCTTTGTTCATTTGCTTTGTTTCTTAAATTCTACATATGAGTCAAATCGTATGTTATTTGTTTCTCTAGCTTATTTTGCTTAGCATTATATTCTCTAGATCCATCAGTGTGTTGCAAATGGCAAAATTTCATTCTTTTTATGGCTGAATAATATTCCATTATACATATGTGTGTGTGTGTGTGTGTGTGTGTGCGTGTGTGTGTGTGTGTGTCTACACACCACATCTTCTTTATCCATTTATTTATTGATGGACACTTGGGCTACTTCCCTAATTTGGCTGCAGTAAACGTAGAGGTGCATGTAGCCTTTTGAATTAGTTTTTTTTAAGTTTATTTATTTTTGAGAGAGACAGAGACAGCATGAGTGGGGGAAAAGCAGAGAGAGAGAGAGAGAGTGAGTGAGAGAGAGAGAATGAATCCCAAGCCGGCTACATGCTGTCAGCACAGAGCCCGATGCAGGCCTCAAACTTACGAAACCATGGGATCATGACCTGAGCCAAAACCAAGAATTGGACACTTAACTGACTGAGCTGCCCAGCCACCCTTTGAACTAGTGTTTTCATATTCTTAGTATAAATGCCCAGTAGTGCATAAGGGGGTTCTATTTTTTTAATGTTTTTTTATTTTTGAGACAGAGAGACAGAACACGTGCGGGTGAGGGGCAGAGAGAGAAAGAGACACAGAATCGGAAGCAGGTTTCAGGCTCTGAGCTGTCAGCACAGAGCCCAATGCGGGGCTTGAACCCACGAATGTGAGATCATGATCTGAGCCTAAGTGGGAGGCTTAGCCGACTGAGCCACCCAGGCACCCCATGGGGGTTCTATTTTTAACTTTTTGAGGATACTCCGTACTGTCTTCCACAGTGGCTGCATCAGTCTGCATTTCTACCAACAGTGCACGAGGGTTCCTTTTTTCCCAGATCCTCACCAACACTTCTTGTTTTTTGCATTTTTGACTTTATCTGTTCTGACAGTTGTGACGTAATATTTCATTGTTGTTTTGATTTACATTTCCCTGATGACAAGTAATGTTGAAGCTCTTTTCATGTGTCTGTTGTCCATCTCTTCTTTGGAGAAATGTATGTTCTGTCTTTTGCCCATTTAAAAATTGGACTATTTGGGGTTTTTTGGTGTTAAGTGAGTTGTATAAGCTCTTTAAATATTTTGGAGATTAGTCCTTTGTTGGATATGTCATTTGCAAATAACTCTTTCATTTAGTAAGTTGTCCTTTAGTTTTTTTGATGTTTCCTTTGCTGTGAAGAAATTTTTTATTCTGACATAGCCACAATAGTTTACTTTTGCTTTCATTTCCTTTGCCTCAGGGAACATACCTAGAAAGATGTTATGGCTGATATCAGAGAAACTACTTCCTGTGCTCTCTTCTAGGATTTTTATGGTTTCAGGTGGTTTAGGTTCTTAGTCCACTTTGAGTTTATTTTTTGTGTGTGATATAAGAAAGTGGTCCAGTTTAATTATTTTTCATGGAACTGTCCAGTTTTCCTAATGAACAGACTATCTTTTTCCCATTGCATGTTCTTGCCTCCTTTGTCAAAGATTAATTGACTATATAATTATGGGTTTATTTCTGGGCTCTCTCTCCTGTTCTACTGATATATGTGTCTGTTTCTGTGACAGTACCATACCCTTTTGATGACAATAGCTTTGTAATATAACTTCCAGTCTGGAATTGTGGTACCTCCAGCTTTGTTTTTCTTTTTCAAGATTACTTTGGCCATGCAGGGTGTTTTGTGGCTCCATACAAATTTTAGGGTTGTTTGTTCTCATTCTGTGAAAGAAGCTGTTTCTATTTTGGTAGAGATTTCATTAAATGTGTAGATTGCTTTGGTAGCATAGACTTTTATTTTTTTGGTGGTATTTTATTTATTATTTTTATTAATTTTTTTTATAGTTCATTGTCCAGTTGGTTTCCATGTAATGCCCAGTGCTCATCCCAAGTCCCCTCCTCCGTAAAAATATGGAGCGCTTCACAAATTTGTGTGTCATTCTTGCATAGGGGCCATGCTAATCTCTGTATGGTTCCAAGTTTAGTATATGTGCTGCCAAAGCGAGCACAGCATAGACATTTTTAATAGTACTTGTACTTCCTGTCCTTAACCAGGGAATTCCTTTTTGTGTCTTTGTATCATCTTCAATTTCTTTCATCAGTGTTTTATAGTTTCAGAGTACAGGTCTTTCACCTCTTTGGTTAAGTTTATTCTTAGGAATTTTATTATTTTTGGTGCTATTGTAAATGGGATTGATTTCTTTAAAAATGTTTTTTAGCATTTATTTGTATTTGAGAGACAGAGACAGTGTGATCAGGGGAGGGGTAAAGAGAGAGAGTGAGACACAGAATCTGAAGCAGGCTTTATTTAGGCTCTGAGCTGTCAGCACAGAGCCTGATGTGGGGCTTGAACCCATGAATTGTGAGATCATGACCTGAGCCGAAGTTTGAAGTTCAACCAACTAAGCCACCCAGGTGCCCTGGGATTGATTTCTTAATTTCTCTTTTTTCTACTTCATTATTAAGATACAATAGATTTCTATATATAGATTTTGTATCCTTTGAGTTTATTGAATTTGCTTATCAGTTCTAGCAGTTTTAGGGTGGAATCTTTAGTGTTTTCTACATAAAGTATCACATCATCTATAATAAGTGAAAGTTTTACTTATTTCTTACTAATTTGGATGCCTTTTATCTTTATCTTTTCTGATTACTGTGGCTAGGACTTCTAATACTATGTTGAATAAAAATGGTGAGAGTAGATATCCTTGTTTTGTTCTTGACCATTTTTTATTTTTTTTAAATCATTGAGTATGATGTTAGCTGTAGGTGTTTCATATACAGCCTTTATTATGTTGAAGTATGGTCCCTCTAAATCTACTTTGTTGAGGGTTTTGATCATGAACGGATGTTGTACTTTGTCAAATGCTTTCTCTGCATCTATTGAAATGATCATATGTTTTTTTCCTTTATCTTATTTATGTGATATATCACTTTGATTGATTTGTGAATATTGAACTACCCTTGCATCCCACAAATAAACCCACTTGATCATGGTGAATGATTTTTTGAATTTATTGTTGGATTTGGTTTCTAATGTTTTCTTGAGGATTTTTGCATCTGTGTTTATCAGAGATATTGTCTAGCAGTTCTTTTTTTTTGTTGTTGTGTTTTTGTATGACTTTGAACTCAGAGTAATGCTGGCCTCATAGAATGCATTTGGAAGTTTTCCTTCTACTTTTTGGAAGAATTTGGTAGAATTTACCTCTGTAACCATTTTCTCCTGGAATTTTGTTTGTTGAAAAGTTTTTTGATCACTAATTCAATTTCATTATTGGTAATTGATATGTTTACATGTTCTATTTCTTATTGCTTCAGTTTTGATAAGTTACATATTTACAGGAATTTATCCATTTATTTTAGGTTGTCCAACCTGTTGGCATGTAGTTTTTCATAACGTTTCATGATAATTTCTATATCTATGTTATTTCTCCTCTTTCGTATGTGATTTTGTTTGTGTCCTCTCTCTTTTATGTTTTTTGATGCACGTGGTTAGAAGTTTATTAATTTTGTTGATTTTTTTTTCAAAGACCAGCTCTCCGTTTCATTGATCTGTTTTGTTGTGGGTTTTTTTTTTTCAGTTTCTATATCATTTATTTCTGCTTTAATTTTTATTATTCCTTTCTTCCACTGGATTGGGATTTTATGTGTATTTCCTTTCCTTCTCCTTTAGGTGTAAGGTTAGATTGTTTGACATTTTTCTGGCTTCTTGATGTAAGCCTGTATTGCTATAAACTTCCCTCTTAGAACCACATTGGCTGCATCTCAAATATTTTGGACTACTGTGTTTTCATTTTCATTTGTTTCCATGTATTTTTCATTTCCTCTTTGATTTATTGGTTAACTTGTTTACTGTCTAGGAGGATGTTATTTACACTCCAAGTATTTTTTGCTCTTTCTAGATTTTTTATTGTGGTTGATTTTGAGTTTCATACCATTGTGGTCAGAAAAGATGCATGGTATGACTTTGATAAATATTTACAATTGCTATATCTTCTTGTTGGATTGTTCCTTTTATTATTTTATGGTGTCCTTCTTTGTTGATTATAGTCTTTGTTTAAAAGTCTATTTTGTCTGATATAAGTATTGCTACTCTGGCTTTGTTTTGACATGCATTTGCATGATTAATGTTTCTTCATCCCCTCACTTTAAATCTGCATATGTTTTTAGGTCTAAAATGAATCTTTTATAGGCAGCATATAGATGAGTCTTTGTTTTTAAATATTTTTTTATTTTGAGAGAGAGAGAGAGAGAGAGAGTGGAGAATAAGTGGAGAAAGGGGGAGAGAGAATCCCAAGCAAACTCTGAACCATCAGTGCACAGATGATGCAGGGTTTAAATTCATGAACCATGAGATCATGACCTGAGCCAAAGTCAGATGCTTAACCAACTGAGCACCCAGGTGCCGCTAGATGAGTCTTTTATTTTTAATCCATTCTATCACCCTATGTATTTTAACTGGAGCATTTAGTTCATTTACATTCAAAGTAATTATTGGTAGATATTTATTTATTGCTATCTTGTTACTTGTTTTGTGGTTATTTTTATAGTTCTTTTCTGATACTTTCTTCTCTTCCTCTTTTTTTATACCATTTGTGGGCTTTCTTTAGTGATATACTTGTATTCCTTTCTTTTTATTTTGTTTGTGTCTCTTTTTGGTTTTTGATTTGTGGTTACCATTAGGCTTGTATAGAATATCTTCCGCCTATAGCAGTCCATAGTAAACTGATTGGTTGCTTAAGTTTGAACCTACTCTTTACTCCTCTCCCCTCCACAGTTTATGTACATGCCATCATACTTTATATCCTTTTATTTTGTGAGTTCTTTGCCTGGTTTTTACATATATACTTATTTTTACTCCTTTTGTGATTCCTACTCTTACTCGTATTAAAGTCTTTTCTTTCCACTCAGAGAGTTCTCCCTTAACATTTCTGGCAGGGCTGATTCTGAACTCCTTTAGCTTTGTCTGGGAAACTCTTTTATCTCTCCTATTCTGAATGATAAATTAGTGGCTATCCTTGTAATGATTAGAAAGGAAAAGGAGGAGAGTCTTCTAGGGTTTGTAGCAGTTGTTTCTGGATTGGCTGTACGGTTATATTCAGTTTGTAAAAAGATGTATTGAGCAGTCTACTTATGTGTTTTTTTAATGGATATTATTTTCAATGGAAAGTTTTTAAAACTCAGGTACCCAGTCTTTTTTTTTTAAATAATAGTTTATTGTCAAATTAGTTTCCATATAACACCCAGTGCTTCTCCCCACAAGTGCCCCTTACCATGACCATCACCCCCTTCATTCCCTCCCCCTCTCCCTTAAGTCCATGGATCATTTTCAGTATTCAGTAGTCTCTCATGATTTGTGTCCCTCACTCTCCACAGCTCTCTCTCTCTCCCTTCCCCTCCCTATGGTCCTCTGTTAGGTTTGTCCTGTTAGACCTATGAGTGCAAACATATGGTATCTGTCCCTCTCTGCCTGAGTTATTTCACTTAGCATGACACCCTCAAGGTCCATCCACTTTGCTACAAATGGCCAGATTTCATTCTTTCTCATTGCCATGTAGTACTCCATTGTACATATATATACCACATCTTCTTGATCCACTCATCAGGTGATGGACATTTAGGCTCTTTCCATGATTTGGCTGTTGTAAAAAGTGCCGCTATAAACATTGGGGTACATGTGCTCCTATGCATCAGCCCTTCTGGGTAAATCCCTAGCAGTGCTATTTCTGGGTCATAGGGGAGTTCTATCGATAGTTTTTTGAGGAACCTCCACACTGTTTTCCAGAGCGGCTGCACCAGTTTACATTCCCACCAACAGTGTAGGAGGGTGCCTGCTTCTCCACATCCTCGCCAGCATCTATAGTCTGTTAATTTGTTCATTTTAGCCACTCTGACTGGTGTGAGGTGGTATCTCAGTGTGGTTTTGATTTGTATTCCCCTTATGATGAGTGATGCTGAACATCGTTTCATGTGCCTGTTGCCCATCTGGATATCCTCTTTGGAGAAGTGTCTGTTCATGTCTTCTGCCCATTTCTTCATTGGATTATTCATTTTTTGGGTATGCAAATACTTAAAAACACTGACAGAGTGAAAACATTCCCAGTGTATTACAAAGATAAACAACCAAAATGATTGGCTGCAACATTTCTCTTCAGTAGTTTCCATTAGAAAATTAGGTTCCCATTAAAAAGAAACAAGGATGGTAAAATAGAAGGTAGAGGAAAACAATTTTTTTTAAGTCCATTAACTGATTTTCAATGGATCCACTTAAATTGTGTTTTAGATCTTTAGTACTGGACTAATTTTACTTGTTGATATTTATCTCAAGAATGTGATAGGTCAAATGGTTGTATTTGTGTATGTGATTTCTGATGTTTGCTAAAACACTTTGGAAAAGCCAACGTAATAACACTATAGCTTTTTATAGATCATAAAAGAAACAGAGCCTCTTAAAAGTATATTTGAAGCTTCATGGGTCCTAGTCAGAAAGTAGAATTATTTAGTGTTTCAATAAATGGCCATGGGACCATCCTCCTTTTGTGCACCATAAGTATCACACCAGCTGACTACTTTTTATATCAATGAGAAGAGAATGGATAGAATTTTCACATCCATGGTTTGTGTTGGAAACAATAAAACATTCACCAACATTTTATGCAGATCCCCTTGACTTATTTAGTAAAATAACAGAACCCCAAATTATGAAAGTTTTTTAAAAAGCTCTGAGTATCTGAGGGGGGCATACAATGGCAGGTGTGTTGGTCACTAGCATGAGCATCAATATTGCTTTGGGTTCTCGATCAGTGCCATACTCCCTCTTCTCTTTTTGTTATTTTATATTCATGACCATTCTCCTTCCTTTCCTTGTGTAAACATAAAAAATACACCACTTAATTCCTGATTGTGTTTGCTGGACAGAGAAGGCAATTCATTAATACTCACTCACTATTTCTCACTGCAGACATGCTATGCGTTGCTAGGCAGAGGTGAGGGCTCTCGGGAAAGCTTCCTTTACATTGATGGAAACAGGTGTTCTCTTTTAGTTGTCAACTCAGCTCCCTTCTGAGAATCTCAGATAAGTGGTCCAAATTACATCTAAGAGGAAAATTCGCCCAAGCATAATTACTCTTCATCAGGGTGCCACAAATAATGAAAAGAACAGAACACTGGAAGTATATTGTAGTCTACTTAATCACCATCATTTTAAAAAGCTGATGTTGAATTCCTTACTGCAAGACAAATTGTATAGCTTTGGTGGAAAATTAGGCATATTTTCTAAACACTAAATTATGTTTCTTCTAATTCACATTTGGCTAAGAAAAGCTGGCTAGTTTTTGTAGCAGTGGAATATAAAAGATAAGGTTTGCAGCTGCCATTTCAAACAGTGCATTTTTTAGTCTGTTCCTTAATAGCTTCCTGTGTTTTTATTCATATTGAATGAATCCCCTTCTTTATCTTTCTTGGTAAGATAAATTTTATCAGCATTGCTGTCTATGCAGGATGTAGGCAGATGCTTTATATCACCTGGCCCCTTCATCTTCCATTGTTCCCCACCCTCACCCAAGAGACAAACTTGTGGAGAGCGACAGATTATAAGTATGGGTAGAAGTAGTAAAGCTTTGCCCAATGATACACAATTATCTAGCATCATGCCTAAGAAATCCTGGTCATCAGAATTTTAGATAGCATTTCTCTTCGCTTAAGTTCTAGAATTGAAAATCTTCAGTTGAGTCATGATGGAAAATCTGAGACCAAAAAAACCTGGTGTGACTACAAGCTCAACCGTTGATTAGATGTGCAGAAGTTGATTAAACTTTGCATGGCTTGGTTTATTCATCCATAAAATTAGGATAATAATACCTATATGTAAGAATCAAGTAGAATAAGGAAAACATTTTTTAGGATTGTAATTGATTAATAGTAGTAATTATAAATGAAATCTAATATTTTGAGGAGGGTGTATAGACTTTTGGGGAGATGATGAGAGAAAGTGCCCATTATACATGAGCACTTTCAACCAGGGCCAAGACCTTCAGGTCACCTTCTCTTTTCCTAATTGCCTTCTGTTTGTTCCCATCAGCAGCTCCTCCTCGTGTTTACCCTTTCCAGCCAATTATGGAGAGCCTCCCATTGTCTCTTTTCATCACACATTGATGAGTGTTTCTTTCATTCTATCAGCCAAGCACATTGACGGACTAGAAATGCCCATTCGTAAAATAAAATTTGTTTGATGATTAAGTTACCCTGGGTAGAGTTATAGGGTTCCCCAAATATCACATATGTAAGACAGGGATCAGCAAGCTTTTCTGTAAAGGGTTGGGCAGTATCTATTTTAGGCTTGCTAGGTTATATGGTTTCTGTTGCAGGTACTTAGCTCTTTGTTGTAATGTGAAAATAGATAGAGACAATATGTAATCAAACATGACAGTGTTCCATTAAAACTTTATTTACAAAAACAGGTGATGAGCTGGGTTTGGTCCATGGGCCATAGTTTTCTGGGTCTCCAAGACAGAGAGGTGAATCAAAACTTTAAAGTGACACAACCATCATCACATAATATAGCTTTCCTGAAAAGGTGCTCCATGGAGTGCCCCTGCAAACAAAGGGTAAATGGTCAAATATATTTTTGAAACGCTGTATGATTTTTCCCCTTCTTAGAGGGACTCAAATGCATTAATATACTAAAGGCCCTGACTTTTTTCAAGAGTGTAACATTAGTAATAGGAATGATAGCTAATGCTCTAATAGTGCTTACTGTGTGCTGGAACTGTTCTAAACGCTCGTACGTATATTATTTCATTTAATCTCCCTGTGAGATGTAGGGTATTGTTAACGCCGTGTTATAGTCAATGAAGCTGAGGCACTGGAAGGTTAGTAATCTGCCAAAGGTACCATGATGAGTGCAGCTGGGATTCAAAGTTAGGCAGCCTGGCTCCAGGGTCTGTGGCCTGGGCCACCCTTTCCTCCACTAACATGTGGACATGTGTGTGCAATACCGTGTGAGCTGGGAAGGTCCTTCTTTTATCCAGTTCTCTCAGTGAGGTCTAGAGAGATCCAGTGACTCCTCGAGGGTCACAAGCATAATTAAGAACTGAGATAAGTCTACAGATCAATTAAATCACTGCCCTTCATTTGAAGAAATGCTTAAATTAACCCTTTATAAAGAGAAAAATCCTTTTAAAAACATTATCACCACTAATTTCCTTTGTCTAATTCAGTTTTTTATAACCAGTTCCATTTCAGTGGGGTGAATGTACAGTTTGATTTCTTTAAAGGTAGAATTATTTTCACTTAAAAAAATGGGATAGGCAATCCTCTATCAAGGGGAAGATGACCGATCTTCATCACCAACTCTCATTTCACTCTCAGGCTCTAAATCGGTGTTCCCAAGACTCAGTGCACATCAGAATCACTTGGGGTGCTTGGAAAAAATGATGCTGAGCCCCACTCCACTGCTTTAGAAATTCTGTTTTGATTGAGGATCTGGCTTAAGTATTTCTAAAGATGTCTGTATCCAGGGCTGCGAATCACTGGTCTGGAGTCACATGTGTTATTGTCTGCTAAATTGTACACCTACATTAACAGCTAACATTTAAAATATTACATGGACTGAAATAAAACTTATGTGGACCATGGTTATAATTAATAAAAATGTGACCACATTCCAAGCATGAGTGGAACTTTATTATTGCAGATAGATTGCTGGTGGGTATAATATTCAATCAGTTTTATGTGAGTGGGGCCTTTGCATTGACATGCATAGCTGCAGAACCGGACAGACTTTGATAGGTTGCTGCAGCTCAGTATGGCTCAAATAGAGGCTGATCTCTACCTTTTATGTGGTTGTTTAATGCCTGGGACTTATGGTAGAAGAAACGTGTATTTTGGAGGATTAGGTTGTGCCACTGTTCTTCAGCAACTTGAAAATATTATAATCATTTATGATAGAAGACTTCAGAAAAGAATGCAGTATATTAGAGTATTTTAGCATAACAATGACCATCTGTGAGATCAAATGGATTTGAAATGATCAGGACTTGAGATGGTCTAATAAATACAATCAAACATTAAACTTATCTTTAAGTTTTCTGGCAGTTAAGGCAAAAAAGTGAACATCCTAAGGACATAGTTTTATATTCTGGATAAAAGGAGCTTTCACACTTGCAGAGAAGATTGGTATTTTTGGACTAATTTCAACCAAAAATTTAATACATATGTCTTTGGGATAACACAGTTGAAAATACCTTTACCACAGTTTTGCAAGTCATAGAAAGGCTGTTCAGTTTATGATAGTTGAATGAATCCTCATATAGTTGAGTGAACCAAATATCACGAATAAGTAGACATTTCTATAGTTGTTCATTGCCTTTTCATTTATTCGTTCAGTCACCTATTTGCTTCAAGTGCCTACAATGTTCTGGATACACTGTTCAGTTATGGGAATATGGCATCATAAGATCATTCATGTTCTCAAGCAGCTTATACTACAGAGGAGAAGATGCTCAGTAAAGACAACATCTCAGAGTGAGAGAGCGCAGAGCTCAAAATAAAGGTGTGTGATTGTTTATGTTATGGGGAAACAAAGAAGGAGGACCTAGGTGAGACCATGGGAGATCAGAGAAGACTGAATAGGCGTAAGATGAGCAGTGAAAATGCATTTCCAGAGGAAGAACAGCAGGTTAAGCAGCAGGGAAGGGTACTGAGTGTTCAGGAAATTTACAAATGTCTCTCCTAAATTGGAGGGTGGAGTTCACATGGGGATGTGGAATCAGAGATTTGTGTGGGATTCCAAAGATCAGGCCAAAGACGTATAGACTGTATGAAAGTGATGGTAGTCACGTCCCTATTTTAGGCAGGGAAGTCACATGATCAGTTTTGTGTTTTAGAAAGATTATTCTAGGTACAGTGAGGAAGGAACAGACTGGGAGGTCACCTAGGAGGCTGTTTGTGTAAATCACTTCTTTTTAAAAAATTTTTAATGTTTTATTATTTATTTTTGAAAGAGAGAGAGAACATGAGCAGGGGAGGGTCAGAGAGAGAGAGGGAGACACAGAATCTGAAGCAAGCTCCAGGCTCTGAGCTAACTGTCAGCACAGAGCCCGACATGGGACTCGGACCCACGAACCTTGAGATCATGACCGGAGCCGAAGCCAGATGCTCAACTGACTGAGCCACCCAGGTGCCACTGTGTAATTCACGTCTTAAGTGTTGAAGATCTGAAGGGAAGCAATGATAATGTAGAATAGGGGAAAGATTCCACAGTTGTTTAAGAGATTGACTTATATGGATTAATGACTATAAAAAGGGGAAGAGAGAAGATTTGAGTTAAGTTACCTGGCTTAGATGACTGGGCAGCTGTGGGATAATTTACAGAGATCAAGAACAACAGAGGAAAATTGGACTTGTGGGTAGGAAGCAAAAAGTGAAGGATGGTGAAGACGAGTTCAGTTGACACTTAAGAGACATTGACTGGAGAATTCCAGCAGAGCGTTGAGGTCTGAGCTGGAGGAAATGGTTTTGGAATTTACCAGCATGTAGATGGCAGTTATAGATGGCCCTGTATATCATGGAGATGACTTACATTTTGGAACTCTGAGAAACATTTACACTTTAAAAGGCTTGTAGAAGATACAGAGTTTGTGAAGGAGACAGAAGCATAGTAATAATAAACTGAGAGTATGCGTGGTAATGGAAGTGATTAACAGAATACATGGGACTAGCGAGGGACGTGGTCTGGAACAGAGATAGAACTGAGATAGAAATACATGAAAGTGTCTCTGTGAATCTCAGTTGTGCTAGATGGGACTTGATAGGAATTGGCTCTCTGACACTAGGCTGAATATTTTTAATAGGAGCCTATGGGTGGTCCATGTTGTTTAAGGGACACATGCTTTAGATTTCAGATCTATTTCAAAAGTTTGGGATCCAAACATTTCTCCGCACACTTAAGTCCAGTTGTGAATGCAGACTAAATATCATCAAAAGTCTTGGAAGAAATCTAAGCGCTTGCTTAGCACAAGGTGGAGATGACCATGTCCTGGGCTATGAAACATGGAAAATTAAGGCCAATTTCTACCAATTAAGCACTTCAATGAATAGAAGCTAAGTATTGCTCAGTGGAATGGATGATCTTAAATAAAACTCTATTGTGAATGTCTTACAAATTAGCTGCAACTAACAACACCATGTAACTGAATGCATTCTTATAATGATTAGGGTTATTTAAGATTACCGATTTAAATATGACAATTTTAGTTTGGGTATATTTGGTACTTCTCCTCCTCGAGAATTATATTAGACTGCATGTCTGACTCTCCAAGACCTTTCAGAGTTAGGAATAACATAAGGAGATGAAGTATCATGAAGTATCATGGATGCCTGGACTCTTTTCCCATATCTGTGGGGCCTCAGGACCTGTGGGTAACTGAAAACAGAGGCCTTTTTGATCTGCACATCCTGAGGAGCATTTATTGGATCTCATGACTTCTCTCTACACACTGGGAAATATGCCATGTGCTCTGACTCCAGGCTGAATGAAAGAAGTGAAGCTTCTTGGGGATTTTGTAGGTCTCAGTATTAGAATATTAATAGTTTGACATCTCTCCTCTGTTCTTACCATCTTAAGAACTCACATCAAATAGGAAAGGTGAGGTGTTCATTGCTTGTCTTTCTGGAACTTTATCTAGTTTCTAAGACCCTTGGCTGCCACACTACTAATTGCATTAGAATTTTCCACCATTTAATCCCTTAGTGCCCCATAAGTTTCAAGTCTAATGTGAATTTCCCCCAGTTTTCAGCATCTATATGTTAAAATTCTTCCATTTCACTTTCAAAAGATAACACAAAAGGGAATTTTAGGTCGCTCTCAAGAAGCCAGTGAGTGCTGTAAAAAGGGAGAAGGGAGGAATGTCTTAGAGCCAAGCAAGGTCCTTATGTAAGAGTCATTGGCTTCCTGCAGGTTCTTTACTGGAAAATCAAGAAAAAGGGCTAAAAAGATTTTAAAATGTTCTGTAAATAGGAGAATTAAAAAAAAAATAGCAACCTCCCTGCATGGTTGATATTAGGCCTCTAATATCAGTATCAGTAATAGAGATAAAATGCTTGTATTTCTGTTTGCTAGTCTAGCAGAAGAATCTTACTTCTTTTACTCAACAGAGTGCCCACATACTGAGTACTGAGTACTGAAATGCAGTGAACTGTTGTGATGTCTAATGAAATAATAATCGTTTTAGAGTCAACACCACTATTAGAGTACTCCTGACTACTCAAAGTGTGTTCTTTTTTTTTTAATTTTTTTTCTGTTTTTTAATTTATTTTTGAGAGGCAGAGAGAGACAGCACAAGCAGGGGAGGGTCAGAGAGAGAGAGAGGGAAATACAGAATCAAAAAGAGGCTCCAGGCTCTGAGCTAGCTGTCAGCACAGAGCCTGACGCGGGGCTCAAACCCACGAACTGTGAGATCATGACCCGAGCTGAAGCCGGAGGCTTAACCGACTGAGCCCCCAAGGCGCCCCTCAAAGTGTGTTCTACGGGCCAGCAGCCTTGGTACTTCAGGGGAGTCCGTGAAGATGCAGAGTATTACGCTCTAACCCAGACGTTACTGAATCGCTCTCTGCATCTTAAGATGATCTCTAGGTGATTTGTCTCCACATTAATATTTGAGAAGCACTGGTCTAGATGAATAATAATCCTAAAACTCTCCCACCTTTTTTTATTTATTTAAAAAAAATTTTTTTTGTGAAGAAAATTATAATGAGAGGCGCCTGCCTGGCTCAGTCAGTAAAGCATGTGACTCTTGATCTTGGGGTTGTAAGTTTGAGCGCTATAAGATTGGGTGTGAAGATAACTTAAAAATAAAATCTTGAAGAGAAGGAATCCTCAGTGAATTAATTCAATAAATACATCAGTTTCCTGTGTACTACTTTGTCTACATGACTATTTCCTTCACATTAGTTAAATCTCATTGATAGTCAACTTATTCTGTGTACAAAGTTCTTACATCAACAACAACCCTTTATAATGGAAATAAAGATTTGAGTGAAACCCTGAAAGGAAGTGTGATTAGTTTGATATCATCAGGCTTTTAGGCTTGTGGATGCCATTAGCATGAGGCCTGGTATAGAAAATGTCGGCTAACCTGAAACTTGTAAAAATACATAGTAAACAAGCTGAGAGCTGTAGGCTTCACTGAAGGCAGACCTGGTCAAGCAACTGTAGATTATGACATCACATTAGTAAACTTGGAGTCATTCTTGAATTTTTCTTGCCCTCAGCTCTTTCATCTAATTAATGTGCAGGTTCTTCTGGTTTCATTACTAAAGCACATAGAGAGTTAATCCATCTATCTCTGTCTGTGTTCCAAGCCATCCCTATCCAAGAGGTCTTTCCTGTAGAAGGTAGAGCTTCTGCTCTTTCTTCTGGCCAATCCATTTTTCACATAAGAGTTAGAGTCACCTTTAAAAACTGTTAACATAAGTCTATGTAACTCCTCTACTTAAAAATCCTTCACTGCTTTTCCATTGCTTTCGTTTTGTTCTAACAATTCCCTAGCACAGCAGGAAGGCCTGGCATGGGCTTCTCAATGTATTCATGCCATTCTCCCTTCCTGATCACCTCCCTCCATGTCTCCAGATTTTTCCCAGTTCCTAGAGGATGCCTCCCTCTCACCATAACACCGTTGAATGTCTCACTCCTTTTCCCACATCAGGTCTCAGTTTTAATGTTAACCTTTCCAGGGAGGACCTTCCTGAGTGTCTAGCTTTCTTGTGATTCTCTATTTTAACTCCCTGTTTATGTCCTCAGCAGCACATTCCAAATTCTTGTATACATTTTCTGTATTTATTTGCTTATTGCCTGTCTTTCTCAAAGAATAAAGGCTCAAGTGAGAGTATGCCTTGACTGTCTTGCTCACAATTGACTGTTAAAGTTGCCAGCAAAAAGCAAGCCTCATTACATATTTGTTAAATAGAATGACTTTAAAACAAATACAAAAAACATGTTTAATTTTTAATTACTTCTTTGATCTTCAGTGGTTTCTTATTCATTATGCAAGTGATTAATTTTAAACAAATCCTTTCAAGCTCATTATGTGAAAAAGTATTAAATGTGACATGTTACTCTTTCAAGGAGTACTCAGCATTGGAAACAAAATTAACAATGGATATAGCCAAGAGGGTATTTTAGTAGAACATTTTGTTGAGATTTGTATCACAGTAACCAACTGACGCTGCTCAGCCTAGTTATTTGTCCCCGTCTTTGTGTTACTTTGTGATTGACTTTAAGAAAGTGAAGTATGCCAGTTGCCTTATTTACCACTGTAATCTGTTGATATGATGTATAAACCAAATTTCAGGGCAGCAAATGCTCAAAACTCAGAAAGCCAAACTCTCTTGGATTCAGTGTTAAGAATTTGTGAGTGTGTTGGGCAAACGTGACAAGTAGTTTTTAAGAATTTCAACAGTCTTGGTGCGCCTGGGTGGCTCAGTCCGTTAAGCATCCAATTTTGGCTCAGGTCATGATCTTGTGGTTCGTGGGTTCAAGCCCCGCATCAGGTTCTATGCTGACAGTTCAGAGCCTGGAGCCTGTTTCAGATTCTGTATCTCCCTCTCTCTCTCTCTGCCCCTCTCCCATTTGTGCTCTGTCTCTCTCTGTCTAAAAAATAAATAAACTATAAAAAAACTTAAGAAAAGAATTTGTGAGTGTGAAGACTGTGCTCTTAAACATTTCAGGGGAGTCTCCATTGAGATCCGATCTCTGAAAGCCAAGCAAAGGGGCCCAAGACTCTATTGTAGTTATCAAAACTGGATATCTCAGAACTTTAGAATTAAGTTATTAGATAAAGAAGGAAGCCCAAGGCACATGGGCAACTCGGTTGGTTAAGCATCCAACTCTTGATTTTAGCTCAGGTTATGATCTCATGGTCATGAGATTGAGCCCTGCATTGGGCTCACAGAGCCAGCTGAAGATTCTCTCCTCTCTCTCCCTCTGCCCCTTCCCCACTTGCCTGTACATGCATGTTCTCTCTCTCTCTTGGAAAATAAAACAAACAAACAGAATGAATATATAAAAGAAGGAAGCCCGAATAGCCCAACCAGGGGCCTGATGATCTTGTCTGCCAAGTCAGAGGTGCTCAAAGGATGGACTGAAGGACATGAATCAAGGAATGAGGATGGGTAGTATTGTGTAGAAGAGGACAGTTGGAATGCCACAATCAAAAGTTAATTGTAGATTTTCAGAGATCAGGATGAAAGCTGAAAAATATCTATTAAAGCATTTAAGTATACTTGATATATGGATATATGAAGACTATGGATGATTGAATGTATATTTATTTTAAGTCTGAATGTTCAGACTTTGTTAGTTTCCTGGGGCTGCTCTGACAAAGTGCCACACACTGGGTAGCTTTTATTATTTAAAAAAGAATTTTTTTAATGTTTTATTTATTTTTAATACAGAGAGAGACAGAGCATGAGAGGGGGAGGGGCAGGGAGAGAAGGAGACACAGAACTGGAAGCAGGCTCCAGGCTCTGAGCTAGAGGTTAGCACAGAGCCTGACGCAGGGCTCGAACCCACAAACGTGAGATCTGACCTGAGCCACAGCCGGAGGCTTAACCGACTGAGCCACCCAGGCGCCCTGGGTAGCTTTTAAACAACAGAAAATTACTATCTCAGTTCTGGAGGCTAAAGGTCAGGATCCTGTATCTACAGGGTTGACTCATCCTGAGGGCTGCCAGGGAAGGCTGTGGTCCAGGCCTCTCTGTCTTATCTTCACATCATTTCTCTCTGTATGTGTCTGTGCCCAAATTTCCCCTTCTTTTATGAACAACAGTCTTGTTGGAGTAGAGCCCACCCAAATGGCTTCACTTTAACTTGATTACCGCTGTAGAGAATCTACCTCCAAGTAGGAAGAGGTGCTGGGGGTTAGCACGTCAAAACAGAAATTTGGGGGAAACACAATTCAACCCCTAACAGACCTTAATAATTAATTACATGGCATTTTAAATATGGAAAATAAAAACTTATGTCATAAATATTTGCTTTGTGTGGCTATTAACTACCTAGCACATCCAAAAACAAAAACAAAACAACAACTAAGAAACTACCTACCTGTAGAAATTAGCATGTGATCTTTACATACTATAGTCTATAACCTACAGGCAAACTATAGTAAAACTATTTTTAATAAAGAAATGAATTAGTATCACTCTCTAAATTGAAATTTGTCTTTGTGCAGTCATTGAGCCTTAACTGGAGTCTGTTAGAAGCTCCCTCTTTGGGGTAGAAGTTTGGTATTAATAACATGGCAGTTGGCACAGAGGGCGGATTTTCAGCAGGTGTTACATGTGCTAATGAAGCTTGGGGCTTACTGGAGGTTGATTTTAACATTTCTTTTGCTTTCCCACTAATGAGGTCTAAATGATAGGACTGATAGACATTTTCCCCCCCAACCATAATTTAAAAGCCAGACCACATTTTAATTTAACATTGAATTGCCCATAAAATATTAAATAAGGTAAATGCAGCAAAATTATCCAACTTAGGAAATGTGCTAATCTTTTTTTTTTTTTCCTTCTAAGTCCTTAGCTGGGTTTTATAAAGAGCCTCAGCAAAATCCATTTTCTTCCTCTTTGAAATGGTGTTGTATTTGTGTGGCTCGGAAGAGGGGCACTGCCTTCAGCAGCGGTGGTCTCTTGGTGTGATAAGGAACGAACAGATCCTGTGTTCATCCATTGATTCCATCGTTTCCGTGTTTCCTAACATTCTTTTTCTTATGGACAAGATATAATGCTAATTTTCACCTTCAGGAAAAGGTTATTCTGCCATTTCTCAAGGCCATTAGTGATGGAACTTGTGATGTGGTGTCTACATAATTGGCTTTTTTTTCTTTTTCTTTTCTTTCTTTCTTTCTTTTTCTTTTTTTTTGTGCTGATCTCTTCTGTTTATCCTATGCCCCTTCCTCCTGTCAATACCTGGTGGTGTTTTTTTGCAAAGTGCTTGGATGCTCATTCTGTCTGATGTACTTGTTACTGCCAGTAAGGCTTTTTTTGACTGACAGCTGAGATGGAGCAAGTGGGCACTGATCCAGTCATACGCTTCAGTGGCTGTTGTAACACAGGCCACAGCCTGACAGGTGGAGTGAACGGTGTAGGTTTGTGATGTGATTACCTGGAACCACAGATCCGCATTCACCCAAATGAATGAAATTGATTTTGATTTGCAGTCCAACAAAGTAAGGTTCCAGAATGTCAGCCATCTATCCATCCCCCTGCTCCCCTACCTCTGGTCTTTAGTTAAGCTGTAATATTAATAGGATGGATTTTATTTAAATACAATTTTGTTCAATAATGGTGGCAATAGTCAAGACTCAAATTAATAAAACTTTTTTTCTGCAAAGGTTTATTCTTAGTGAATATAACTATATTAAATACTTGTCATGACTCAGATCTTGGTAATCCAAGGTTTTATAAAAACTCATGTGACTTGAGTACAAAGTCATGTTTGGGAATCTCTGGGTTGACTCAGAGTCAGTACCCAGTTGGTGCAATGGCTTCCCCTGGCCTTTCCAAATAATTTATAGTGGGGCTGCCAGAAATCTTATATAGCTCATGATCAATAGTGAGCTCTTCATAAGGTAAGTCTCTGGAAGTTTTACAATGTAATTTATAATTATGAGCTATATGTTATTTTATTTCATTATTATATCTTTGAAGTTTGGGATGTCTTACATTGATTTTTATTCCCTAAATCCTGTATTTCAACAAGTTTCTTTTTACCTTAAAAAATTCTGATTTTTAAAATTGTTTCAAGTATCACTGATGCCCAAGGAAGATGAAAAGTAAGAGGAGATGAGTAAAAATTGATTTTTAACAGTGTCACACCATTGTCTTTTGAACGGATAAGTAAAAATCTAATTACAATTTAGAAAGTATGTCATGCATCTTATTGCCTCCAGTGTATCAGGTAACTAGCAGTATATCACCTATTATTAGAGACAACAAGCTACAATAGGATGCATAGAGAGGGCACGCTAGCTGTCCGAGGAAGCAGGATCCACTGATCTGTGTGTTTCCAACCAGCTTCATCTTTTGATTCCACATCTCATGTAATGGCTCAGTACCTCTTACTTTATAACCTTAATTGTCTATTCTTCAGCACAGTACTTGCTTTCAGAATTTATCTTTAGTGATCTATCTCCTAGGTTCAGCACATCTTGCTTTAAAACATCAGAAACTATATTCATTTTTTAAATATGGACTCTGACTTCTGGCACTTTAAGAGGAAGAATTAATTATGTTATCAAAAAGTTAGACATATCTGATTCAGCAAATGGTGTTTATATGTGTGTGATAATGTGTGGATGTATATTTCAAGGGCTTATATCCATTAGAAACTTGATGTGGGAAATATTTATGTTAAGGTTTAATTCAACTTGGGTCTGTTTACCTTGACTGTTCAGTCTCCTGGGTTCCCTGATTAGTTGAAATTGAAATGCACTTCAAGAGTGTATTTCACTCTGAGACAATAGAGTAACATCTCTTTTTCTAAAGTAATAGAGGGTGATTCTATACACTGACTCTAGTTTGGGATTCTGATTTCTTACTTTGTAAGATTTGCTGTTTGTATCTTTCTATAAACTATTCTTTTGTCCGTATGCAAATCTTGCTTGCCAGCCACCTGTTTTGGTATTTACTCACTAACTGTACTAAGTGCTTCCCACTCAAGGAGTGCAAGTATTCAGGAGAACGCTGGGTAACATTTGACATTTAGCTTGCCTG